>NC_053430.1:60481567-60636753 GCF_007990345.1 Gossypium hirsutum | reverse complement strand
ACCACAAATTCTGGATTCTAAAATGCCAACATACAGCTTTATATCATCATTCAATCCATCTTCGAAACGTTTACACATCACAGCTTCTGAAGAATGCATTCTCGCGCGTACCGGCTAAGCCTCACAAATTTTCGTTCATAGTCGGTAACCGACATGGAACCTTGTTTGAGTTCAAGAAATTCCTTCGTTTTTGTCAATGAATCTCTGACTGATATACTTCTTTCGAAACTTGGTTGGAAGAACTCCCAAGTTACTTGCTCTCTGGCACAACAGAAGTCAACGTATTCCACCAATAGTAGGCAGAATCACGTAGCAAGGAGATAGTACACTTTAGGCACTCATCGGGTGTGCAAGATAGCTCATCGAGTACCCGGATAGTGTTGTCCAACCAAAATTCAGCTTGCTCGGCATCATCGCTGTCCGTAGCTTTAAATTCAATAGCCCCGTGTTTTCAGATTCTGTCAACTAGAGGCTTATTTGACCTTATCTGGTCAGTTACCGGAGGTATTGTAGGTGCGGGGGTTGTATTTGTTGGGAATGGAGGTTGTGGAATAGCCGTATTTGTTCGAATGTATTGGTTGAACCAATCATTCATCACGCTATAAAAAGCTTGTCTAGCTTCATCATTCGGATTACTAGCAATAGGTTGAGAGTCTGCCGGCGCTGTCCTTGCGCGGGAGCAGGCGCTACACTCTCAAGATCATCAGCTACCGCTCGGTTGGGATCGGGATCCATACTATAAATAAACACATTTGCAAATGTCAGAAATCACCACACTATCAAATAATCACAAAATGGCATGTATAGCTAGACCCAAACGTATTACGGTAGTCCTAGAATCGACTAAACCGTAGCTCTGATACCAATTTAATTGTAACACCCCGTACCCGAGACCGTTGCCGGAGTCGGACACGAGGAGTTAACAGACTTAATTCACTTATTTGCACAGTCCATTTTAAATTTCCAGACGAGCTGGGTAACTGCATCACTATCACCTTAAAAATCATATCTCGAGTTCCAAAACTTGAAAACCAGTTCCGTAAATTTTTCCTGAAACTAGACTCATATATCCATCTACAAAATGTTTTCTAGAATTTTTGGTCAAGCCGATTAGTACAGTTTATTAGTTAAAGTATCCCCTATTTCAGGGTTCGACAACACCGACCTTCATGCGTTACGACTTGGATATCTCCCTGTAAAAGGCTTCAATTCTGATTCCGTTTGTTTCTATAGAAACTAGACTCAAAAAGGAATCTATAAATATATGGCATGACTTCTAATTATCTCTAGTTAATTCATAATGAATTTCCAAAGTCGGAACAGGGAATCCAGTAACCGTTCTGGCCCTGTTTTGCGAAAACCTAAATATCTCATAACATACAACTCATATGATCGTTTCGTTTCTTCCATATGAAAGTTGATTCATCAAGATTAAATTACATAATTTATTCACTATTTAATTCCATTCCTACTAGTTTTAGTGATTTTTTAAATTTACAACACTGCTGCTGTCAGCATCTGCCTTTAAGGTAGACTTTACCTATTTCATAGTTTCCATGATTCAACTAGCCCTTTAGCATATATAGCACAAAATATGATCATGATTAACCATTCCAATGGCTAATCGTTTCCAAACATTTCCATGCCTCTTAATGTACATATACATACAAGATGATTATAACATTATGCTCAAAATATATATAAGCCATTTTCGCATGGCTATCCAAATTTGTACAATACCGAAAGGTACATGACCAACATCAAAAAGGGTAGTCCTATACATGCCATTTCAAAGTTCAACCAAAAATGTACCAAAGGGCTTTGATAGTGTGGGCGACTTCGACTTCGACACTCCCGAGTCCGATAGCTGACGAACCAAAATCTATAAAATAGAGATTCAAAGAAACGGAGTAAGCATTTAATGCGTAGTAAGTTTTGAGCTATAAAATTTGACACAACTAAAGTGTAGCATTCATATGGCTAAACGGATAATTTCATATGCACAAATTCTCAATGTCATACTTACTTCACATTACCAACCCTTATATTTATACACAAAAGATCAACTTAGCCAAAGGCCGGTAGCTGATTTATCGACTGAGCGAATACTATTTGTAAGGGATTAACTAATTCAATGCATATACGAAACATACCTCATTACTGGGATTTTAGGAGCGTATTAATTGAAACTATTACAGCAAGGTCGCTCATTCCCAACCCAAGTACCTTCGGGATTTAACCGGATATAGCTACTCGCTCGAATGCCTTCGGGACAGAGCCCGGATATAGTAACTCGCACCAATGCCTTCGGGACTTAGCCCGGATATAGTAACTCGCACAAATGCCTTCGGGACTTAGCCCGGATATAGTAACTCACACAAATGCCTTCGGGACTTAGCCCGGAACTAGTCACTAGCGCAAATGCCTTCGGGACTTAGCCTGGTTATCATCCAAATATTCATGCACATATCAATAAATCATGACACATCTATATTTCATTTTCATAATTAGAGTTCAAACACAAGTCACGTATTAAGCAATCCCTTTTTCGGCTCACTAGCCACATACAAACAGCATGGTTTAGTTTGCTTTATGATACGATCTCTATGCACATACGGCTACCCGTCATACGTATAGACTAATTAACTCAACATATAATTCAAGTAGAATCATCATATTACTGTATATTTGTTATGCTCATACGTCGTGACTTAATTAAATCGTAACTAAGTCTCGTTACTCGAAAACTTACCTCGGATGTTGTCGAACGATTTCGATGGCTATTCCACCACTTTTTCCTTCCCTTTATCGGATTTAGTTCCCCTTTGCTCTTGAGCTTAATTTAACAAATAAATTGATTTAATCATTTGAGCATCCAAAGAGGAACTCAAGGTACTTAGCCCATATATATTCATTAGACATTAAAGTCACATATGTATGAAATCATGAATCAAACTCAACATATTAGCCCACACTCTCTTTTAGCCGATTATCTAAGCCAAGATAAAAGCATCAATATGCTTGCCTCTAACCGAATACATGCAACACCAATCCATCTCATGTGGCCGAATATGCATGTCTATGTTGAGGCCAATTATATACTTAATACCACACATAAATGGCATACATTTTACTAACTAATGCATTACATATTATAACTCGATACGCATCCATCATTTACTCCATAACTGAAACACCATCATATATAAATATATACCTTGAGATAATATATATGTCATACCAATACATCATGTGCAAATATATATATATGTGCAAGAGCCGAATCACAAAGTTGATTATAACCACCTCATATATTTTCATCATATACCCGAATGCGCAAGTACATTATAATAACTTCCAACTCAATTCATGTTACAAATTTATACTTCACAAGAATAAATCATTAACCAAATATAAAAAGATATATCCAAAACACAAATCTTACCTACCATGTAATAAGCATAAATCATACTCATGGATATACCATGGCCGATACCTCCAACAACACCAAATAAAAATATACTTCATGGATCTAAGGTAGAACCAAGAAAGGAACTCATAGATATCAAGATGTAAGCAAACTACCATTGTTCATCTAGATTTAGCATGAAACACAACCATCACCCTTATTAATCTCCATAGCCGAAAACCTTACATATTCCAAAATCACAATTTCAACATGGGTTACCAACAATAACTTGATATCTCACTCAATATCAACTAGGATTTCAAGAACTAGTATCAACTTCCTTACCTTAATATTGACCTAAGATGACCGATTGCTTCACTCCTTTCTTCCTCCTTTCAATTCGGCCAAGAAGAACCAAAGAACACAAATTGTTTTCTTTCTTCAATTCACGGCAATGGGGGGCATGGATGAGACAATTTTTTTTATCACTCCTCCCTTTGCATTACTTTAATCCTAACCCCTTTTTTTATTCTTTCTAACATAACACACTAACACAACATGTTTACAACATGTTTCCACCCATAGCATGACCGGCCACTATGCTTTAATTTTAGGAAATTTGACATGCAAACCCATCATTTTCACAACATGCATTAATAGGCCACTTTACATTTGCCTAGCACATTTCTAAATTTTCTCACATAAGTCCTATTTGATAAAATTCACTTACAATTAACAAAATTCAAACATGAAATTTTCACACATGCATATGTACATATAATGAGCCTCAACTATGATGGCTAATTATTTTTATGACTCGGTTTAGTGGTCCCGAAACCACTTTCCGACTAGGGTCAATTTAGGGCTATCACAAGTACACACCCCAAACCATTTAGAGAAGCATCACTATACACCACAAATTCTTTACCTGATTCGGGTTGTATCAACACTGGTGCTTCAGTTAATAACTTTTTCAATTCTTCGAAACTCTGTTGACATTCTTCCGTCCATTCAAATTTAACATTCTTTCGGAGTAGTCTAGTCATAGGAGCAGCAATTATAGAAAATCCATTTACGAACCGCCGATAATACCCAGCTAGCCCCAAGAAACTTCTAACTTCAGTTACATTTTTCGGTGGTTTCCAATCAACAATGGCTGAAATTTTACTAGGATCAACCCGTATACCATCACCTGAAACAATATGACCCAAAAATCCAACTTCCCGTAGCCAAAATTCACTTTTACTAAACTTAGCATACAGCTGCTTATCTCTCAAAGTTTACAAAACTATCCTCAAATGCTCAGCATGCTCTGTCTCATCTTTTGAATAAATTAAAATATCATCTATAAACACCACAACAAATCTGTCCAGGTATGGCCGAAATATGCGATTCATTAAGTCCATAAACACAGCAGGAGCATTTGTCAACCCGAACGACATAACTAAAAATTCATAATGACCGTACCTTGTTCTAAAAGCAGTTTTAGGCACATCTGGCTCTTTTACTTGCAGCTAATAATACCCAAATCTCAAGTCAATCTTTGGAAACCATGTCGCTCCTTTTAGCTTATCAAACAAATCATCAATTCTCGGCAACGGATACTTGTTTTTAATTGTCACCTTGTTTAACTGCCGATAATCAACACATAATCTCATAGAACCATCCTTCTTTTTCACAAATAACACAGGAGCACCCCAAGGTGAAAAACTCGGTCTCATAAAGCCTTTATCAGTCAACTCTTGCAACTGCGACTTTAATTCTTTCAACTCTGTTGGTGCCATTCTATATGGAGCAATCGAGATCGGAGCTGTTCCTGGTATTAAATCAATACCAAATTCTACTTCCCTGACTGGAGGCAAACCCGACAATTCTTTTGGAAATACGTCCGCAAATTCACACACAACCGGCACTGATTCAACTTTCTTTTCAACTTCTTTTGTATTAATTACATACGCCAAATAAGCTTCATAACCCTTTCTCAAATATCTCTGAGCCGACATCGAAGAAATCATACTAGATAATGCCTCTGATTTATCTAGCTAAACCCGCAGAATTTCACCACTTTCACACTTTAATTCTATAACCTTTTCTTTGCAATTTATTATAGCATCATGCAATGCCAACAAACCCATACCCAAAATAACATCAAATTCATCAAACGGAAACAACATCAAGTCGGCCGAAAAGTAATGACCTCGAATCATTAAAAGGCATTTCTTGCTTACTTTATCAACTATCACGCATTTGCCTAACGGGTTCAACACTCTAATCATAAATTCTGTGTTCTCAACAGGTATATTCATACTAGACACCAGTTTAATGCATACGTATGAATGAGTAGAACCAGGATCAATCAAAGCAATAACACTAATATCATAAAGAGAAAATGTACCGGTAATCACATCGGGTGAGGAAGCATCTTCACGCGCTTTAATAGCATAAGTTCTAGCCGGAGCTCTTCCTTCAGATCTAACTACGGCATCTCTGGCTACATTCTTACTGCTTGTTTCACTTCTAGCTTTTCTCGGATACCTTCCCCTCGAGTTTGCACCACTAGCTTTTACACTCTGAAATTTTTCTTTCTCAGCTCTCTCTGGGCAGTCTCTAATAAAATGATCTGGAGAACCACATCAAAAACATTCATTTGCTCTGCACGGACCAAAATGATTTCTACCACACCGCTGGCACTCGGGTTTAACAAATCTCGTATTTCCCACACTAGCCGCAGAAGTAGTCTGAGATTTAGGACCCATATTCTGCTTCTTAAAATTTCCATATGATTGCCCAGCTGAAACTTGGGAACGAGGATTCATATTTCTTGACTTTCCGGGTTGCTGTGAAGGTGCCTTACTCATTGGCCTTTTCTTCCAATTTCGTGTCTTAGCCTCTACCTTCCTCTTCTCTTTAAGTAGTTCTTCAGCCTTGCAAGCTCGATCGACAAGTACCACCATTTCTTTTAGTTCAAGGATCCCAAAAAATACCTTAATGTCTTCGTTAAGCCCGTCTTCAAATCGTCGGCACATCTTGGCTTCTGTAGGAACATATTCCCTAGCATACTTACTTAATCGAACAAACTCTCTTTCATATTCTGAGTCTGTCATATTACCTTGCTTCAGCTCAAGAAACTCTTTACATTTCTGATCAATAAATCTTTCACTAATATATTTCTTCCGAAACTCTTCTTGAAAGAATTCCTAGGTTACCCTCTCTTTCGGTACCACCGAAATCAAAGTCTTCCACCAATTATAGGCTGAATCTCTCAACAAAGATGTAGCACATTTCAAACATTCTTCAGGTGTACAAGATAATTCATCAAATACCCGGATAGAATTTTCAAGCCAAATAATTCATCATTTGGAGAAAGGTTTCCCGATCCCTTTCTCCTCCTCCCTGACCAACAGTAGGAGGTGGGTTTTCAGTCGGCGCTGCCCCTTCAGTCGGAGCTGGCGCATTACTCTCTACTTCATCTGCCACAGCTGGATCGGGATCCATTTACTATATAAAAATCATTTAAAAAGGTCAGAAGTCGTCACACTATCACAATTCATACATATGGCATGTATAGCAAAATCCGTACATACAACACGTAGTCCGAGAACTGACTAAACCTGCTCTGATACCACTAAATGTAACACCTCCACGCCCGAGACCATCACACGAGTCGAGCTTGAGGGGTTACTGAACATAATTTATCAATTTAAGAACTTCAAATCATTTGTTTCTATATTCATAGCTTTCTAGCTACTCGCGTCACAGTTACAAGAAAAATCATATCTCGAGTTACGAAACTCAAAATCAAGATCCATAAATTTTCCCTTAATCTAGACTCATATATCGATTTACTAATTTTTTTATAGAATTTTTTATTTGGCCAATTAGTATAGTTTATTAATTAAAGTATCCCCTATTTCAGGGTTTGACTGCTCTGACCTCTGTGTATTACGAATCAAATATATCTCTATAAAAAAATTCAATGACTATGAGGTTTGTTTCTATTAAAACTAGACTCAATAAGGAATCTGTAAATATAAATAAAAACTTCTAATTATTTTAGTAAAATTTATTATGAATTTTTAAAGTCAGAATAGGGGATCCAGAAATCACTCTAGCCCTATTTCGCAAAAGTTTAAATATCTCATAAAATATAATTTATATTCCTATTTTGTTCAATCCATATTAAAATAGACTCATTAAGCTTCAATTTCATAACTTACTCATCATTTACTTCTATTTATACTATTTTTAGTGATTTTTCAAATTCATGTCATTGCTGCAGCAATATTCTGTTTTAAGGCAAGTTTCATCTTTCCATGAATTTTTATGAACTAGATAACCTGTTAAACTTCCATGATATCAAACATGATCTAAATTAGCCATCACCATGACTTATCAGTATCAAACATTTTTTCAACCAAACATGGCCATATCATAAAATTATTTACACAAAATAGTTATATTGCTATACATGCCATACTTAAGTAGTTGTACAAGCCATTTACCAAGATAAAAGTCCTTTGGATAGCGTGATCGAACTTTCGACCTGTCCCGATTCCTGAGCCGGCTTGTTCAAAACTACAGTGAATGAAAAGGAAGGAGTAAGCATAAATGCTTAGTAAGTTCATATGTGAATAACAAGTAACATAACAATACAAATATACCAAACAACTTTAGCATGGTATCACCAAAACATATATCACATTTCTAAACATCATTCCTCATCTTACCACCTTATCATTGTTGTATCTATTTTCAACCCGAGGGTTAAGAACATACCTGTCCAAAGTGTCCATTTCACAACACTTACCAAAACGTCGCTTGCATCTTAAGTGTTCTTCCATTTCACTAGAAATTTCACCCGTTGAACACATCGGAATACAACTCGGATACACGGATAATTTGCACATAAGTGGCTCATATGTAATCAAGCTACCATGTAACCCGCCCATAAGTGAACTCGGACTCAACTCAACAAGCTCGGGCGTTCGCATCCATAAGTGAACTCGGACTCAACTCAACGAGTTCGGATGCCTAGTTACATTTCACGAACTCGGACTCAACTCAACGAGTTCGGACATTTGCATCCATAAGTGAACTCGGACTCAACTCAACGAGTTCGGATGCTCAACCATCCTAGTGACATGTCACTTGTATCCTAATCTATTCCTAAGGTTCAAACGGGCGTTTTCCTCAATCACACATCTTTGCCGTCTTCCACGGAATATCGAAATCGGTACTTCGGTGATAGTTCATACTCATCAAGTAATTCACATAATTACATATTATTCAAAAATAACCACAAAGCATAATATTTCATGATAATAATCAGCATCATATCATATAAACAACATTAAATTGCTTAAAATGACAATTATGTTACTACATTTACACATGAACTTACCTTGGTACCAAAATATAAAGATTTTGCAATTTAGTCCACAATCTTTTCTTTTCCTCGATCACGACTTGAATCTCGTTTTTCTTGATCTATAATACCAAATTAATCTTATTTAATACATACATTTATCAAAATAGCATTTAATACGAACTTTAAATAAAATTACACTTTTGCCCCTAAACTTTTGCATAATTACACTTTTGCCCCTAGGCTCGGGAATTAAACTTTATTCCTTATTCTTATGTTTTATAACATGCTGATCACTTTTCCCTTCTATGGCAACATCAAATTCTCTCTCTAACATATACTTGTGACTATAAGGTATTTTTGCCGATTAAGCCCTTTTACTCGTTTTCACTAAAAATCGAGTAGCACAAGTTGTCTAACATAATTTAAAACCCCATATTCTATCATAAAACATCAAAATACACAAATTTCACCTATGGGTATTTTTCCAAATATAAACCCTAGGTTGAATTATTGCTAGCATAAGCTTAATCGAGCTTCCGGGATTCCAAAAACGTAAAAACATTAAAAACGGGGCTTGGAATCACTTACTATGGAGCTTGGAAGCTTGAAACAAACCCTAGCTATGGAGAACCCTTGAAATTTCGGCCTAATGAAGAAGATGGACAAAAATTGGCTTTTAATTTTGTTTTTAATTCATTTTAATAACTAAATGACCAAAATACCCTTACTACTAAACTTTCCAAAAATTCCTTCCATGTCCTAATTTTGTCCATGAACTTAAAATTGGTCAAATTGCTATTTAAGACCTCCTCATTAATATTCCAAAACAATTTCATACTAAAAACTTCTAGAATGCAAGTTTTGCAACTTATTCGATTTAGTCCCTACTTTCAATTTAAGCACTTTAGGCATAGAATTTCATCACGAAATTTTCACACAATCATGCAATCATATCATAATCATCAAAATAATCATAAAATAATTATTTCTATCTCGGATTTGTGGTCACAAAACCACTATTCTTATTAAGCCGTAATTCAGAATATTACATGTACCATTAATGATAGAATGAATGCAAGCCCATTTGGGGAGACTACTCGACCCACCATCCGCTACTCTCTACCCATACCAACCAACACACCATGTGGGGAATAACTCAACCCACCCAACCATAACTCTCCACTGGCGGCATAGCTGCTTTATCATATAACTAGAGGCCTAGCCTCTTTTAATAACTGGGGCAAAAGCCATTTTGATAACTGGGGCATAAACCCTTTTGATAACTGGGGCATAAGCCCTTTTAATAACTGGGGCATAAGCCCTTTTGATAACTGGGGCATAAGCCCTTTTAATAACTGGGGCATAAGCCCTTTTTCACTTCCTCCAACCATATAAAAACCCAACCCAATGCATTTATGAATACATCATGTGCATACCATACATATCATGTGCATATCATACATGTCATGTGCATATCATACATACCATGTTTATCAAAATACCATGTATTAAATTCATATTTTAACCCTAGGGGTATAATGGTCATTTTTACCTAGGGCAAAACGGTCATTTTCATATTATAAGGGTAATCCTGTAATTTTACCAAAAATTAGGGTTTCCATGTTCATTAACGGTTACTAACAATTCATGTGTGCAAACAGTGATTCTGGCCCATTTTTAGCTAAATTGAGTTATTGGGCCTAAAACCCTTAATGGGCCCTACATAGCCGATTTTGTCATCTAGGCCCATTTAGCCTATATTCTATAATGGTTTTATCAGTCTCAATGCGAAATTTAATAGGTTTTTGTTTTCCACCAATTTTACCCAAATGGGCCTGAAAGCCCATTGGGCCTTACTTCAGCCCCTCGAGGCCCAACTTACCGAGAACGGCAAAGATCACGCTCTTACCTTTTCCAATGTTCCCGATCATCCTCTTAGTGAATCTAACTAACTAATGAGCATTCGCTTGCTCATAAGTCCTCGAAATGCCAAAAGTTCGGCATTTCGGCTTTTCGACATTTATCGCTTTAAGCTATGAAAAAGGGTTCGTTACACACCTGTTTTGCGATATTCCTCGATGAGATCTCCTACACGATTTCTCCTATAATCAACCGTTAAATAGATCAACTCGCAATAATTGAACCAAATCAAGAACCATCTAATATTAACACTTACACATTCGGCCACCATCCATAATGGCCTTAGGCACCTTACCTTTGCCGAGATTTATGACGAGATCTAGCCACTGCGGTGATCCAAGCTAATCCAAGTCGACACTACGCCTTGCTGCTCCTCCACTATAGAAACCATAAAAATATTAAAAGAAGAACCCCATAAAGCCTATACCCATATTTGGCCACCTCCCTAAACTAGAGGGGTTTCAGCTTTTCTTAACCTCCATAATACCGAATTGATTAAAGCTACGAGCACTTACCGAGGTTCACCTACCCAAACGGTTCCAATCCTGTATTAACTCCGATTCAACGTAGTCCCAGCTCCAAAACACTAGCAGAAATTGCACCACAAGGATCCTAAGAATCGGCCACCAAGTCACCCAAGGATGCTATGCTTTCGGCTTTTGGATCACTGAAGAAGAAGTGGTTATGGACCAAAAAGGGTGTTGACAAAAGATTTGAAAGGCTTCTGACATAACATGAATCGCTAAAAGAAAAAGAACAAGTGTATACCTTTATGGAGAAATTGACTTCTCTTGCCTCCTTCGGGATTTGGCTTGATGCTATTCGGTTAGCAATGAAAAGAAGGATGAGTTCAGCTTTTACTATAAATGAAAGAGAGGAAGAATAGGGGTAAAGAGTTTATGGACGAAATAATGGAAGAGAAAAGAGAGGAATTGCTTAAGAAAAATCGGCACAAGTGGGAAGAAAAAAAGAAAACAAAAGAGGAAAATGCCACCCTAAAACCCAATAGCCGAATTTACACTAACCTTCCCCCTTGGCCAGCCATCACATGCCCCATTTCAAATCTCCTAAAATCTCTCCTAGATACGCTCCCCCTTATCTCTCCATCATCCCTAAAATCTCTCCCCTTATCACTCCTTAATCCATGCACTTGACTAATTCAAACTCCTCCAACAGAATCCACCTGGGTTCCATCACTTACCCTTCCTGCTCATAAAAATAAATAACCTTATTTGCCAACGAAGGGAATCGATCCCATGCCTTCCCCTATGCTCCACATGCCACCTTTTTAGGAGCTTAGTTGCATCACCCTTTCCACTTTACTAAAGCTCTTTTTGTGATACATTTCTCCCACAACTTTACATAAGGTCACCTAGCCAGAACCCCTAACTCTTTAGTCCAAATTTTGAAAATTCTACCGGGTTTTGGCCAACACATGGGCCTTCCATAAGCCCATTTACATACTCAAATTTTTAATTTCACAATTACATACCAAATTTTAGAAACTTTTCTTAAAATATCAAGAATCGCGAAAAAACCCGAAAATCAGGATGTTACAAAGGGACTCGGAGGTGGCCACACGATTGCTAATGTTCTACTTTCACTTTATTTATTTAAATTCCATATTGGGTTTTTGGTTATATAATAAGCCATTTGTGGTTTTAACTTTTATTTGGGCTTTGATTTCATACCTTAAACTGCTAGGCTAGGAAAAATGTGAGTTTTCAAAATAATAACTATTTTCAAGGAAAACACACATTTTAAACTTCAAGGTTTTTAAAAGCTTCTGCAGTTTTATTTAGTTTAAGGAATCAACGGTGATGAATATGGCAATCGTTTTGACAAATTGATTTCAACTAGTAACTACTTAATTTACTAAAGTATCGCAAGCAATAAAAGCTAAAAGGGTTTTAACTTAAATTTGGATTCTTAACGACAAGTCCTATTTCCAAAAAGCACTTCTATGTGACACACCAGATTTGGCCATAACTAAATGTAACACCCCAAAATCGGCCTAGATGTTATGGATGAATCTCGCTTGTCATATCGAAGTGCTTTTTGAAAATAGGACTTGTCGTTAAGAATCTAAATTTAAGGTAAAACCCTTTTAGTTTTTATTGCTTGCAAAAATTTGGCAAATTAAGTTGTTACCAGTTGAAATCAATTTGTTAAAACGATTGCCATCTTTATCACCGTTGATTCCTTAAACTGAATAAAATCGTGGAAACTTTTAAAAACCTTAAAGTTTAAAATGCATGTTTTCCTTGAAAACAGTTATTATTTTAAAAAATCACATTTTCTTTTAACTGTACAGGTAATCCTCAGCCTTAGACGATTTGGTGCTGCAAGGGACTCGGAGGTGGCCACACGATTGCTGATGTTCTACTTTTGACTTTATTTATTTAAAATTCATATTGGATTTTTGGTTATGTAATTAGGCCCTTTGTTGTTTTAACTTTTATTTGGGCTTTGATTTCACACCTTTAACTACTAGACTAAGAAAAAGGTGAATTTTCAAAATAATAATTATTTTCAAGGAAAACATGCATTTTAAACTTCAAGGTTTTTAAAAGCTTCCGTGATTTTATTTAGTTTAAAGAATCAACAGTGATAAATATGGCAATCATTTTAACAAATTGATTTCAATTAGTAACAACTTAATTTGCCAAATTTTCGCAAGCAAAAAAAACTAAAAGGGTTTTAACTTAAATTCGGATTCTTAATGACAAGTCCTACTTTCGAAAAGCACTTCGATATGACACGTCAGATTCGACCATAACGTCTAGGCTGGGTTTGGGGTGTTGCATTTAGTGGTATTAGAGCCAGGTTACAAAAAACTCAGCTGTAGAATGGATTTTGAATAATATTAGGAATTTTTTTGGAAACTATTCTTGAAGTATTTTTAGAAGCTTTACTAGTGTGGCACACCGAGTCTCCGGTGCCAAATCTGTAAGTTCTCTAACATTGTTTACTATTATGGACTGAAATGTTAAGCTATAGGTAGTGGTACTATACTGGAAACAATAGAGTCTGAGTTATTCGAGACTGTAGGAAAACTGGGACTGTAGAAGACTAAAAACTAAAGTGAGACTCTGCTCTACGAAAACAAAACTCTAACTATTGCTTGATCATAAAATATCTGTTAATAACTACTGGAATTATGAATTGATTCATAAGACTTTTAAATAGATAATTCGTTATCGAAATGAACACTAGAGGTACTCATGGAAGGGGTACACAAAGTCGCGGTGGAGGCTGAGGTAGTGCTAGGGCTGGGTCTTCAGCATCGGGACACATGCCTGCTAGGGAGACACCAGATTCACCTGAACATGATATGGTGTAGGAGACAAAAGTTAGGAAAAGTCCACCAACTTCGGGTAGCGATAACTCGGAGCTTGGAACTAAGGCGCTAACTTGATTAGTAAGTGAAGTGCTAAAGGAAGTTAAGGAGATTGATGAAATAGTCCAGGCTAGGTGTGTGGATTGTAGGAAGAAGAGAGATCACAGTTTTCTGGGGCTAGAGCCTCGTTCTGTGAAGCATGTTAGAACGCGTCTGAACTTTCTGACTTGCGAGCATTGCAGAAGGTGTCATCTGGGCAAATGCTGGAGGAAGCAAGAGCATGTCTCAGATGCAGGTCTAAAGAACATCGGGCTCGAGACTGCCAAATCACTTTTAATTCAGGTATGTTTTGTTTGAGTGCGATGATTTGGACATAGAGATTGTATGCGTGTGATGTCTATCTGCTCCAGTGGGTAGGTGTTTTGGGTATGTGTAAGAAGTTCCAAGTTCAAGTTAAAGTGTGTTGGCGTTATTAGGATCAGAGTGCGCATCGAGAGCGTAGTAGTGTAGTTGTTACGCGACTACCCTGCTAGTTGGAAAATTTTAAGGACGAAATTTCTTGAAGGAGGGATAAATTCTAATGCCCTAAATTTGGGCCTAGAAGTATTGGACCTTGAGTATGGGTCTGTAAGGAGGTTGTATATAAGTATTTAATTGTGCAAGGAAATGACATGAGTGGGTATCTACTTTAGTGGTTAAGTGTTCTAAGTGTTCTGGGAGTGTTTGAGAAATCTTGGGTTTAAACCTAGTTTTTGCAAAAATTTTGTTTTATTAGTAAATCCCTAACTTTGGGCTAATAGGCTTATAGTTAAATTTGGGTAGACCATGACACAAAAAGCCTAGTGGTCTATTGGTAAATAGCGTGTGGAGTGTACATAGGGTTTGAGGTTCAAGTCTTGGCGTAGGCAGAATTTTCGTTTTATTTATTTAAGTGAACTCAGACTTTCGCTTGTAGGCTTTATAAATAATTGTAGGAGGAAGGTGACACAATTGAGCTTATGGCTTAGAAGTGGTGGCGTGACATGGCTATTGTGAGAGCTTGGGTTCAAATCCCATGGAATGCAAAGGGATATTTCATTTTATTTCTTTATGGTGAGAGAGGTGGAGTTTGATTTAAAATCTGTGGAGGGAAGTTCTAACTGGTCAAGGAGTGGATCATGGAAGAGATAAAGGAAGATTTTTAAGAGGAAAAGTGGAGTTTGAGTTGGTGTGGTATTGTGCCAAATTTGCATAGGAGGTACTTAGAATTTCGGCTGAGTGTTGTTCCTCAAGTTTCGGTTTTGTGTGTCTTTCTTTAGGCATTTGGTTTTTGTGCTTTTTGGTGCCGAATTCTTCTATTGCCTCCTCCTTCTGATCGTTTTCTTTGTTTTTCCTTCCCTATCTCAAATCGATACTTCCTTGGCCGATTAGACGCTTAATTTTTGTGCCAAAATCAAACTTTTTTTCTTCCCCTTAATCTCTTTTCATTTGGTTGGTCGAACCACTGCTCTCTTCTCACCTCTGCTACTTCTCAGTTTTCTTGGCTGAATACTATTGCTCCCAATTCTTTCAATCGGTTTCTTCTTTGTAGACCGGTTGCTGTTTTTCTGTGGTGTTCTCAACTGGTGTTACTTTGGCCGAATATCAGCACTCTCCCTCTCTACTTTGGTTTTTGACTTGTACGAATATTCTGTGATCAAGTGGTGAGTATTGATTCTTTGTAAATCTACTCCTCCCTATTGGTAATCCTATGTTTAATCTTGTTCTTTAATGTCGTTTAATGGCTAGGGACGAGTGTTGCTAGCTTTACTCCTCAGTTCTAGTGGGTTAGGACGATTGTCCCTTCTCCCTAATTAACCTTGCGGTTCGGTAAGTATTCCCTTTATCTTGCTTAAGTCATTCATTTGAGTAAGGGTTAATAAGGTTGGTTGTATTCCTATCAGCATACGATTGATTGTGTGTTGGAATTGATGTAGGTTTGGTGCTCAAGCATTAGCCACTCTCTTTGTTAACAAAGGTGTGTAACCGTCTACCATGTTCACTAATCGGCTGAAAAGCTGAAAGTATGTGTTGTTTGCACTCCTCTGACTGTAGATCGGTAGAATGCCGAAAAGCCAAAAATATGGTGTATGATGCCACACGAGCGTGCGATCGTACGTGTGGTGAATCGAGGTCATGGAATGTGGGCATATGACGAGGAAGGCCACTATGGGCGAATTCATGGGCTTAGGCCATAGTGGGCCATTTAGGCCAGGAAATGGGCCGAATAGGCCCAATGGTTCTGTGGGCCCGCTTGTGTCAAATCAGTTGCTAGATGGAATATGGTTCGGCTTATCATGTCGCGTACATGGCATAGGCTGTTTTGGGCCACGGAAGGTCGGACTGGTCGGTGAGGGCCCAATGGGCTGGTGGGCCCACACGGATAAAATGTATGTTATGTGGTAAGTTTTGGACTGGGCTACGTCGTTCGTACAGTCGTGAATAGTTCTGGGTTAAATGGGTCATATGGGCCCAATGGGCCTATGGGCCGCGTGGGTAAATTTCACTGTTAAGCGTGTAACAGATAGACTTTTCATGTCGCGCACATGACCTAGGTTGTTTTGGGCCTCGATAGGCCGTGTGGGCCCAATTCGCTCGTGGGCCCACATGGATAAAATCAGCGGGAAGTGGCTATTAATGAACCAGGCTATGGTCTACACATAGCCGTATCTAAATTTGGTCTAAATTGGCAACACGAGCGTGTGGGCCAACTTGGGCCGAGTATGGGCCCTAGGCCTATTTGCACCGTTATATATGTTTAGATTACTTAAGTCACTCGAGGCGACGATGGACCTTCGGTTGGGTCGTTAAGGCCCTGATTTGTAAAATTACCAAAATACCACCGATATGAAAAATTACTGAAATACCCCCTCCCTCGATTTATGAAATTGCCGAAATACCCCTAAATTTTAAAATTACAGAAATATCCCCAGTTTGTAAAATGACCGTAATACCCTTGTAGGGTAAAATAACCGTAATGCCCCTGTAGGATAAATGATCGTAATACCCCTGTATGGTAAATTTACGATGATGCCTGTAACACCCCGAACCCGAGGCCATCGCCGGAGTCGAACACGAGGTGTTAACAGACTTCAAACCACTTAAAAAAATTTCCCAGACAAGCTGCCAGTCTGCGTACTAGTTGCTTTAAAAATT
Source organism: Gossypium hirsutum (assembly GCF_007990345.1). Taxonomy (NCBI): domain Eukaryota; kingdom Viridiplantae; phylum Streptophyta; class Magnoliopsida; order Malvales; family Malvaceae; genus Gossypium; species Gossypium hirsutum. The sequence continues at coordinate 60,619,542 of NC_053430.1, read as the reverse complement.
ATATCTTGAGTTCTGAAACTCAAAATCCAGTTCTGTAAATTTTCCCTGAAACTAGACTCATATTCCCATCTACATATTTTTTTCTACAATTTTTGGTTGGGCCAACTAGTACAGTTTATTAGTCAAATCTCCCATGTTACAGGGATCGACTACACTGACCTTTGCGCATTACGACTTGGATATCTCCCTGTACAGAGCTTCAATACTGATGCCGTTTGTTTCTATAGAAACTAGACTCAGAGAGGAATCTATAAATATATGGAATGACTCCTAATTATCTCTGGTTAATTTATAATGAATTTCCAAAGTCGGAACAGGGAATCCAGAAACCGTTCTGGCCCTGTCTCACGAGAACCTGAATATCTCTTAACATACTGTCCATATGATCGTTTCGTTACTTTCCTATGAAAATAGATTCATCAAGGTTCGTTTACATAATTTATTCATTATTTAATTCCAATCCTACTATTTTTAGTGATTTTCCCAAATCTACATCACTGCTGCTGCCAGCATCTGCCTTTCAAACACATATTGAGCACAAATGCACATATATCTCATTTTTTGATTTCATAAGCAATAATCACTTAACTTAATTCACAAATGCATTTCAAACACATATTGAGGACATATTAACATGTATAATTCACATCATCAACCCACATATTTGTAACCCACATTTTCATTCATGAATAAGCTGTAACCTAACCGAAAGTACACATATACTCAAACATCCCAATAAATATCCTTTATAACTTTATCACATCTCAATATTCAACTAAACTCATTTCCAAAAGAAAAGTCAACTTCCACGTACCTGAACATTTAGTTCATTTAGCACATTCAATCATAGTTAACGTTACCCGTATACAGTAGAATAGGCATAAAGCCTAATATAATACACTGGCATGAGATTTATTCTAGCGCATAACTCGTATATCCAAAATTATCAACATTCATCAAAAATTCTTTCAAACTTTCGAATGTCGAAACTTAATCAAAATAATTTCTTGAACAAGATTAACAAAATAGTGTCCATTCAGCAATAGCACATATAGCTCTTACAATGCCATATCCTAGATATGGTCTTACATATTCTCACATATCGAGCCGATGCCATGTCCCAGACATGGTCTTACACACTATCTCAAATCAATGCCTTTGTCCCAAATGAGGTCTTACATGAACTCCACTTCACACACTTAGTGCCCACTGACTGATCTCGCACTCATAGTGCTCGGTTAAAGGAATTTGCACACACACAGTGCCTCTAATCATTCACATACATAGTGCTCTTATTCATTCGTTAATACACATTGAAATGACTTAACCAAGTCTATAAACATCATGTATGTACACTTTTAAACATATCATCTCATTTAAATTTGAATTCGTATAGTAATGAGCACTTAAACTTTTCTCAAATTACCGGCACGAAGCCTACTAGGCACGAAGGCCCGAATACACGTCACCAGCATGATTACTCTTCGGACCTAGCCCGGATATAACACCAGCACGAATGCTCTTTGGGGTTTAGCACGGATATATCACTAGCACGAATGCTCTTTGGAACTTAGCCCGGATACATCACTAGCATGAATGCTCTTCGGGACTTAGCCCGAATTTAGTAACTCGCACCAATGCCTTCGGATCTTAGTCCGGATATGGTCACTTAGCACAAAGCCTTCGGGACTTAGCCCGGACATCATTCGAATAACCATGCACATTTAACAATAAATCATGACACATTCGTATTTCATTTTCATTAGCAAAACTCAAACACAAGACACTTATCATTCCTGCAATTTCGGCTCAATAGCCACACACAAAGAGCATGATTTTGATTTGCTTAAAGCATGATCTAATCAAATCATAATTTAAGCTCTATTACTCAAGAACTTACCCCTTTCCGCTGTCCGAAATCGACTTGGTAAGGTCGCACCCTTAATATAAATAATTGATAGAAAATATATATATAGTGGGCTCACACACATAGTGCTTAATAATCAACCACGCACACTTAGTGCATGTACTTTAAACTCGCACACTTAGTGCCATGCATTTCAAGCCCGCACACTTAGTGCCAATCTCACAACCGTGAACACTTATTTCCCGCACACTTAGTGCCAATCTCACAACCGTGAACACTTCTTGCCCGCGCACTTAGTGCTGAAAACCAACCACTCTATACGCTTCACTGCCTTTTTACATTCGACAATTTCGTCTCTACATACATATACACATATAGCAATACACATTAGTATATCATTTACATTACTTGAATACAAACACAACATGCTTATCGACCATTCAACTTCCAGTTCCATAGCCACATACAAAAATCACATTTATAGTCATAACACTCCTTCAAAATTGCATCACTTATACCCTTATAATTCAATCCAAATCGAAATTCAAATACGAGTACATGATACGTACCTGATCAACTTAATAATTTAGGCATATCTAAATGAAGTTATATTGCAAATTCTCATAGTCAGAAGCTTGCTACAGCTCGATCGGGATCAAGATTCATTACAATATAGCAAACACATTTTAATAGCCAAAAATCATCACACTATCATTTTATCACTTTATGGCATGTATAAATAGACTCACGCGTGCTACGTTAGTCCTAGAATCGACTAAACCGTAGCTCTGATACCAATCAAATGTAACACCCCGAACCCGAGGCCGTCGCCGGAGTCGAACACGAGGTGTTAACAGACTTCAAACCACTTAAAAAAAAAATTCCCAGACAAGCTGCCAGTCTGCGTACTAGTTGCTTTAAAAATTATATCTTGAGTTCTAAAACTCAAAATCCAGTTCCGTAAATTTTCCCTGAAACTAGACTCATATGTCCATCTACATATTTTTTTCTAGAATTTTTGGTCAGGCCAACTAGTACAGTTTATTAGTCAAAGTCTCCCATGTTAAGGGATCGACTACACTGACTTTTGCGCATTACGACTTGGATATCTCCCTGCACAGAGCTTCAATACTGATGTCGTTTGTTTCTATAGAAACTAGACTCAGAGAGAAACCTATACATATATGGCATGACTCCTAATTATCTCTGGTTAATTTATAATGAATTTCCAAAATTGGAACAGGGAATCCAGAAACCATTCTGGCCCTGTCTCACGAGAACCTGAATATCTCTTAACATACTGTCCATATGATCATTTCGTTACTTTCCTATGAAAATAGATTCATCAAGGTTCGTTTACATAATAGATTCATCAAGGTTCGTTTACATAATTTATTCATTATTTAATTCCAATCCTACTATTTTTAGTGATTTTCCCAAATCTACATCACTGCTGCTGCCAGCATCTGCCTTTGAGGTAGACTTTACCTATTTCATAGTTTCCATGATTCAACTAGCCCATTTAGCATAAATAGCACAAATTATGATAGTGATTAACCATTCCATACCAAATGATTATAACATTATGCTCAAACATATATAAGCCATTTTCGCATGGCTATATACATTAACCAAAATATTCTTCCGCCACTAGTCTATTTCATACATGCCATAAGATAATCCAAAACATAGCAATACCAAACAGTGGATAGTGATAGTGTGACTAGTTGCTGACGATCCCCGAGCCTGTAGCTTCGCAATGAGATCTATAAAACAGAGGAAACAGAGTAAACGGAGTAAGCATTACAATGCTTAGTAAGTTTTAAGCAGTGTTAATAGATAACAATCAAATTATAACATAGTTGTTCGTATTTTTATTTCCCTCTTCCTTCGGGCATACCATCCCTTTACCGAATATGCACATCTCATCATATACAATAGGCAGATAAACTTTCACATAATAGTGAGCTCATGTGACATAGATATATCGTATGATTTCACATAACCTCTCACTCTGATCCGATGTCACATAATCATAGGAATAGTCTCATAGATTGCTCTCGTATGCGTCACATAACTACCTTATGATTTAGTGCAAATCAAGCTCACATATAAACTTAGAGTACATACCTGTTTAACCTTTCGCATTGAATATATTTATAAGCAATTCTTATTACGAAGTCTTACCCGGACATAATCTCCACACGAAGTTATCGGGTCTTACCCGGACAAAATCCCCACACGTAGTCATCGGGTCTTTAGAGCTCGGATATAGTACGAGCACGAAGCTTACGGACATTAATCAGTGATAATATTCTCGCATAAAGCCTGCGGGGTTTTAACCCGGATATAGTACTGACGCAAATGCCCTTCGGGACTTATCACATTCATCACATCGGCCATTAGGCCCTATCACATATATATACACTTTCACATTCATCACATCGGCCATTAGGCCCTATCACATATATATACACTTTCACATTCATCACATCGGCCATTAGGCCCTATCACATATATATACACTTTCACATTCATCACATCGGCCATTCGGCCCTATCACATATATATACACTTTCACATTCATCACATCGGCCATTAGGCCTTATCACATATATACACTTTCACATTCATCACATCGGCCATTAGGCATTATCACATATATACACTTTCACATTCATCACATCGGCCATTAGGCCTTATCACATATATACACTTTCACATTCATCACATCGGCCATTAGGCATTATCACATATATACACTTTCACATTCATCACATCGGCCATTAGGCCTTATCACATATATACACTTTCACATTCATCACATCGGCCATTAGGCATTATCACATATATACACTTTCACATTCATCACATCGGCCATTAGGCCTTATCACATATATACACTTTCACATTCATCACATCGGCCATTAGGCCATACTATCATTTCATATTCGAATACTCATAAACTTACAATATCACGATTTAGAATTCAAGTATGGGTTTAATCAATAGCTTGTGAGCAACTAAAACAAGTTTATCAAGGTTCACAACATAATCTCAAATTCAGCACAAGCTGTTTTTCCTGAGCAATAGTCACTAAATTGTTTATGACTGGAGCTACAAAACTCCAAATCACTTTCCATTAATTTTTCCTGAATATAGACTCGTATATCTTCCATCCATAAAATTTCCAGAATTTTAGGTTTGGCCAATCAATACCAGATTTTTCTTAAAGTTTCCCCTGTTTCACTGTTTGACTAATCTGAACACTCTTCACTACGAATCAAATTTCTCATTTTACTGAATTCAAAATGTGTTGTATTTGATTTCATTTTAAACTAGACTCATTAAGGAGTCTAAGTATATAAATTTTATCTTATAACCATTTTTGTACAATTTATAATGATTTTCTAAAAACAGAACAGAGGATTACAGTGTTATTCTGCGCTGTCTCACACAACTTTAAGTATCTCATTATCGGAAATTACTTTGCTTACACGGTTTCTTTTATAAGAAACTAGACTCATTAAACTTTAATTTCATGTCTCATTCAGCCTCTAATTCAAATCCATAAATTTATGGTGATTTTCTAAAGTCACGTTACTGCTGCTGTCCTAAGCAGACTATTTCAAATTACCCTTGAATTCCCAAGCTCAAACACTTAAGAACTTACCATTTGAGCTTAGAACATATCATGGCCACATCATATCTTATTAAATCAACTCATTATGTCCTATTATAATTGAATTTACTCAACGTTTAATCACTTAAAACTTACCTCGGATGTGGTCGAACAATTTCGGCGGCTATTCGATCACTTTTTCCTTTCCCTTGTTGGACGCCTCTCCTTTAGAGTCTTGAGCTTAAACAAATAAATTAACTCATTTAACCGCTTTGCTACATATATTGGTATCCACATTTTAATGATTTTATGACATACGAAACGACATGGTAAAATTTTCATCTTGCTACTTTATGTTCTTAGCTATTCGGCTAATAACCTCATGCAATTACCATACTATCAATAATCTAATCACACATGCATATGCATACTTGGACATTCGGTAATCACCTTTGCTAATTTTAAACTCAACATCACTTAAGCTCCCAAGTGATGGCCGAATGCTTCATTTGTTACCCAACTAACCATTCAACAACCTCAACCTCATTACCACCCTTTTATGCCTAATTATCTAAGTCAAGATAAGATCATCAACATGCCTAACTATAGCCGAATGTGCAACATTAATCTATCATTTCTATCTCATTTAACACTTAACATTTACCACATATCGATTCACCAAACTCTCCATCTATTCATGCTCTCATATTCGGTCACCCATACCCATACTAACCATATAACTAATTAATCCTAGGCTTAAACACAAGTGCAATATTGAAGCACCATGGCCGAACCTTCATGAAGTTGCTAAGACCCCTCATTTCTACTCCTCACACACTCTCACATCCAAACCTTTTTATTAAACACTCAAGCTCAATCATCTTCATGCCTCATCACCACAACATCAAAACACCAACCAAGAATGACAACACCCATGGCTGAATATCATCTCCATCACATAGCAAGATTTAGACCATGGGCTAGGTAGAACTCAAACTAACAACTAAAACATGCATGCATCTCATGGAACATCATCAAACATACCTTAGTCTAGTTACATGCATGGCTGAATCTCTTCAACCTTTCTTCTTCCTTCCTCCTTCAAATTTTCGGCCAAGGTGTTAAAGGATGAACACCCTTTCTCTCTTTTTTTTTCTTTTCTTTGTCTAGTTACGGCAAATGGAGGGGGGGATGGATGAGACAACTTTGTTTTCATCACCCCTCCCTTTTCATTACTTAATTACTAACCCTTTATTTATTCTTTCTAACATAACACACTAGGCCAACATGTTCCCAACATGTTTCCACCCATAGCATGGCCGGCCACTAGCTCAAATTTTGGTAATTTGACATGCAAACCCATCATTTTCATAACATGCATTAATAGGCCACTTCACATTTGCCTAGCACATTTCTAATTTTTCTCACATAAGTCCTATTTAATAAAATTCACTTACAATTAACAAAATTCAAACATGAAATTTTCACACATGCATATATACATATAATAGACATAAAATATTATATTCAATTATTTCTGCAACTCGGTTTAGCGGTCCCGAAACCACTTCCCGACTAGGGTCAAATTAGGGGTGTCACAATGCCCTTATGTTTCTTATGATTGATGTGCTTATGATTTACATATATGATTGTACTGAGTATGACTTTGCATGCACATAATTCTTATGACATGACATACTGCATGGGGTTGGGATTTTGATATGGAGGAAGTACTGTACTGGTGACTATGTCACATTCACTGTTGCTGGTGGCTATGCCACAATTACTGATATTGGTGGCTTGCCACATTTACTGTTCTTGGTAGCTATGCTGCATTATTATTACCGGAAGCTTTGCGCGATATTGGTGTGTTGGCTGGGTGGGTCGATTTATATCCCCACATGGTGTGTTGGTTGGTACGGGTGGTGTGCTGGCTGGATTTGGGTGGGATACATAATCGCATTACACTGTACTGATATTGTATTGGGCTTAGGCCCACATTATTACTTTATAGGGCTAAAGCCCAGACTGTTCTGTTACTTTATAGGGCTAAGGCCCAAACTGTACTTACACTGGATAAGGCTCAGGCCTAGACTATTACTACATGCATTATTTACTGTTTAACTGATATGGGATAACACACTGAGTTTTCATAAACTCACCCTTTCTTTTAACTATACAGGTAATCCTCAGCCATAAACGGTTTGGTGCTGCAAGGGACTCGGAGGTGGCCACACGATTGCTGATGTTCTACTTTTGACTTTATTTATTTAAATTTCATATTGGGTTTTGGTTATGTAATAAGGCCATTTGTGGTTTTAACTTTTATTTGGGCTTTGATTTCATACCTTAAACTGCTAGGCTAGGAAAAAAGTGATTTTTCAAAATAATAGTTGTTTTCAAGGAAAACAAGCATTTTAAACTTCAAGGTTTTTAAAAGCTTTTGCGATTTTATTCAATTTAAGGAATCAACGGTGATAAATATGGCAATTTTTTTGACAAATTGATTTCAATTGGTAACAACTTAATTTGTAACACCCCGAACCCGAGACCGACACCGGGGTCGAACACGAGGTGTTAACAGACTATAACCCCTTATAAAGATATTTTCCAGACACTGCCTAATCTGCGTACTTGTCGCTTTAAAAATCATATCTTGAGTTTCACAACTCGAAAATCAGTTTCATGATTTTTCCTTGAAACTAGACTCATATTCCCATCTACATGTTTTTTTCTGGAATTTTTGGTTGGGCCAATTAGTACAGTTTATTAGTCAAATTCTCCCAAGTTACTGGGGTCGACTACACTGACCTTTGCGCGTTACGACCTGGATATCTCCCTGTACAGAACTTCAATGCTGATGCCGTTTGTTTCTATAGAAACTAGACTCAGAGAGAAATCTATAAATATATAGCATGACTCCTAATTATCTCTGGTTAATTTATAATGAATTTCCAAAGTCGGAGCAGGGAATCCAGAAACCGTCCTGGCCCTGTCCCACGAGAACCTGATTATCTCTTAACATACTGTCCATATGATCCTTTCGTTACTTCTATATGAAAATAGACTCATCGAGCTTCGATTACATAATTTATTCATCAATCAATTCCATTCCTACTATTTTTAGTGATTTTTCAATCTCATGCCACTGCTGCTGCCAGCATCTGTTACGAAAGCAACTATGCCCACTTCGTGTTTACTCCTTGATCTAACTAATACTTCATCATGCATATCACAAATTATGATCATGACTAACCATGCCAAAGGCTAATCATTGTCAAACTTTCCCCTACTACACTATTGCCATATCATGAATTTTAACACCAAAATAATCAACCATGACGTATGGCATAAAAAGGTCGAATTATCAAGATTTGCGACCTAACGTATGAATCCAAACCCAACCGAACATTTATGCCATTTTCGCATGGCTAAAAGTTTACATACCCAAGTTCAAACACAACATAATAGCCTATACATGCCGAAATGTTCTCCTAAGCCGACTAAGAAGGAAGTACCAAAACTTCCTATCCGGTGTGATGACTTCGATGACGGCCCGACCACGCAAAAAGAGATGTGTCCAAGAAACCTAGAATAGGTGACAAGGAAACACCGAGTGAGTTTATAACTCAGTAAGTCATAAGCTATGCACTACCATCCATCAATAACATTATCACAAGAGAAAACAAAATGGAACGAGGCTAATTACTCCATCCATTCCGAACCATACCATAGTTCCTCCAACCTATCGTTTCAATTTCATACCTATTTATGCATTCACAATCCACATACTCATCAATAGGATATTCGAGGCATTTTCATAAATCATTTTATTTTCGTTACAAACATACAACTAAACGGCCTTTCACCCATTCTACGATAAATTTTATGTACGTGACTTCAAGTATATTTGTCACATAGGTTCAAACTTACCAAGCTCAACACCAAGTATAGACATAGCACCTATTAGCCATGAACTCAAGACACTTACCCGATCCGCTGTCCATGATCGACTCAATAGTGTCGCACACATAGTGTCCATAATGATTCAAGGATGTATATTAAGTCCGTACACTCAGTGCTATATAGTCAACTCGCACACTTAGTGCTACATAATCAAACTCGCACACTTAGTGCTACATAGTCAACTCGCACACTTAGTGCTACATAGTCAAACTCGCACACTTAGTGCTACATAGTCAAACTCGCACACTTAGTGCTACATAGTCAATTCGCACACTTAGTGCTGCACAATTTAAACCCGCACACGTAGCGCCAATCTCATGGTCATAAATGTTTATACTCGCACATTTAGTGCCGAGATCAGCAACTCAATACATCTCACCTCTTTTCTTTTCATTCAACACTTTCATCATCACATACGTACATGAATATATATATTTATTCATTCCATTCAGCATCATTACATAAACGTTATGACCATTTGAATTAATACCAACTATATGCTTAATGACTTACTTTATGTTGGGTAAAATAATTCCGAGTCGGCTACTCGATGACCTTCGATTTCCCCTTGTTGGACGCCTCTCCTTTAGGTTCTCGAGCTTAAATAAATAAATCAACTAGTTTAATTACCTTGCTAGTTATTTATATCCCGTAACATTAATAGTTTCATATCAAAAGAAGCATACGGCAACATTCTATTTCAAGGTACATATTCATAATTCAAATTCGACCATATAAACCAACATCATCCACTTGATCAATTATAAAGAATTAAGGTTAATATCACCATGTGTACTCTATATGGCCCATTATACATAATCAAATTTAACATCATCTATGTATTCACTCATATGGCCGAATATACATACCCCCATATAACATCATTTTCATTCCATTTAACACTTAATTTCCACCACATGAACACTTGGCCGAATACTCTTAAACTAGCAAAACTCCACATTTGTTCATACCATCTTTTAAATTCACATGTCTATTTTTACTTCTTTTTTTACAAGAGTCATAGCCGAATCGTTTTAACCATGAGTAACATAACAAGCATAGATCGTGTTTATGGATATACCATGGCCGATTCAAGCTAATCACCTCCAAAATCATCAACCATTTTCAATGCATATAACATATATAAACATGAATAAGTTTCATATAATCTCTTAACACATTAATTTCTTTCATCAACAACCTTTTGTTTCTTTATCCATCAAAACTTAAAGGTAAGAAAAAATCAAGTTCTTCTCACACATACCATAACCGAAAGCTCCATCCAACACTCTAAATTCGAAATTTTAGTATGGCTAGGTAAGAAAAACGTGATGATTAACCCAAACAACTATTATTTCAAAAGAAAAATTAACAAAATTTACTAACCTCCTCTTCATTCAAAAGGCCGAATGCCTTTGCTCCCCCCTTATTTTGCTTCTTCTTGTACGGCTAAGAAGAACAAGGTAATGACCCCTTTTTTTTTGTTTCTTCTTTTATTATCCTTAGTATTTCTTTTTATTATTTCCTTTCCTTTACATAAAATAATGACCACTTCATGGAAACTTACCACCTATTCTAATATATGCTCCATCATGGCCGGCCACTATGTATAAAAGAAGGGGTATTTGACATGCAAAGCCATTATTCTCACCACATGCTTTAATAGGTCCTTGTAATTTAACCAATCACATTTCCAGATTTTCTCACATAGGTCCTATTTACTAAAATTCACCTTCAATTAAAAAAAATTCAAACATGGAATTTTCACACATGCATATATACATATAATAAGCATCAAATATGACAGCTAATTATTTTTATGACGCGGTTTAGCGGTCCCGAAACCACTTCCCGACTAGGGTAAATTTTGGGGTGTCACAACTCTCCCCCACTTAAGAAATTTTCGTCCCCGAAAAGCTTACCGGTAAATAGGTTTGGGTATCGTTCTTTCATCGAACTCTCGGTTTCCCAAGTAGCTTCCTCGATCCCGTGTTTGAGCCATAACACCTTTACTAACGGAACCCTTTTGTTCCGCAACTCCTTCACTTCACGAGCTAGGATACACATCGCCTCTTCTTCATAACTCATATCGGCTCGAATTTCAACCTCCGACAGACTAATTATGTGCGAAGGATCAGATCTATAGCGTCGAAGCATCGAAACATGAAAGATATCGTGTATCCTTTCAAGTTCAGGGGGCAAAATCAATCTATATGCAACCGGCCCCACTCGTTCAGAGATTTCGTACGGCCCAATGAATCTCGGCTCAACTTGCCTTTACGGCCAAACCTAAGTACCTTTTTTTCCAAGGCGAAACTTTAAGGAACACTTTATCTCCCACCTGATATTCATTGTCCTTCCATTTCAGATCCGCATACGATTTCTGACGATCTGTGGCTACCTTCAGACTTTCACGGATTACCTTTACTTTCTGTTCGGCATCTTTAATCAAATCAACTCCGAAAATTTTACTTTCACCGAGCTCGGTCCAAAACAATGGTGTACGGCATTTACGACCGTACAAAGCCTCGTAAGGTGCCATCTTAATACTTGATTGGAAACTATTGTTGTAAGCGAATTCGATCAAGGGTAAATACCGTTCCCATGAACCACTAAACTCGAGGATGCAACATCTCAACATATCCTCAAGTATCTGAATTATCCGCTCGGATTGACCATCGGTTTGGGGATGAATAGCGGTGCTAAAATGCAGCTTGGTACCCAAAGCTTCTTGCAATTTCTTCCAAAATCGTGAGGTGAATCTCGGATCTCTATCCGACACGATAGAAATAGGTACCCCGTGTAATCTCACAATCTGAGAAACGTACAATTCAGCTAGTCTATCCAATGAAAAATCCGTACGCACGGGAATAAAGTGAGCCGACTTAGTCAGTCTATCAACAACAACCCAAATCGTATCCTTCTTACTTGCTGACAATGGCAGTCCGGACACAAAGTCCATTGTGACTAGATCCCATTTCCACTCGGGTATCATGGTCGGCTGAAGTAATCCTGAAGGCACTTGATGTTCCGCTTTCACTTGACATATCAAACACCTTGAAACAAATTCAGAAATGTCTCGTTTCATGCCCGGCCACCAAAATTGACGTTTCAGATCGTTGTACATTTTAGTACTACCCGGGTGGATAGACATTCGGCCACTATGAGCCTCATTCAAAATCATCGAAATAAGTTCCGAATTCCTTGGAACACACAAACGACTTCTGAACCTCAAACAATCATCATCATCCATTTGAAACTCCGATTCCTTGTTCGGAACACACTCAGCCCGTTTTGCAACCAATTCATCATCAATTTTCTGGGCTTCACGAATTTGATGGATCAATAATGGTTTGGCTTTTAATTCAGCTACTAACACATTGTCGGGTAGAACAGACAAGTGCAAATTCATTGCTCGTAAAGGAAACAGCGATTTTCGGCTTAAGGCGTCCGCAACCACATTAGCCTTTCCCAGATGGTAATCAATGACAAGCTCGTAATCTTTCAACAACTCAAGCCAACGTCTTTGTCGCAGATTTAAGTCTCTTTGAGTCATCAAATACTTGAGACTTTTGTGATCCGAAAATACATGGCACTTCTCACCAAACAAATAATGTCGCCATATTTTCAAAGCAAACACGATGGCAGCTAGTTCGAGGTCATGGGTCGGATAATTTCTCTCGTGTGGCTTCAATTGTCTCGACGCATAGGCCACAACTCTACCTTCTTGCATCAATACGTAACCCGACCCAAGTAGGGATGCGTCACTATAGATGACAAACTCTTTACCTGATTCGGGTTGCACTAAAATTGGAGCTTCAGTCAAATGAGTTTTCAGTTGATCGAAACTTTTCTGACATTTCTCCGTCCATTCAAACTTAACATCCTTTTTGAAGTAGCTTCGTCATTGGTGTGGCTATCATCGAGAAACCTTTGACAAATCGTCGGTAATAACCGGCGAGCCCTAGGAAGCTCCGGACTTCGGTAACATTTCTCGGAGGCTTCCAGTTAAGTATGGCTGAAATTTTGCTCGGGTCAACTCGAATACCCGATGCGGATACCACATGACCCAAGAAGCTAACCTCTCTTAACCAGAACTCACACTTACTGAACTTAGCACATAACTGCTTATCCCGCAAAGTTTGCAACACTAGCCTCAGATGCTCAGCATGTTCGGTCTCATCTCTTGAATAGACCAAGATGTCATCAATGAACATAACTACGAACCGATCCAGATATGGTCTGAAGATCCGATTCATCAAATCCATAAACACCGCAGGGGCATTAGTGAGCCCAAACGGCATCACTAAGAACTCGTAGTGACCGTACCTCGTTCTGAAAGCAGTTTTGGGTACGTCCAAATCTCGAATCCGCAACTGATAATAACCCGATCTCAAATCTATCTTTGAAAACACTGATGCTCCCTTTAATTGATCAAACAAATCATCAATACGCGGTAACGGATACTTATTCTTTATCGTCACTTTATTCAGTTGACAATAGTCAATGCACAACCTCATGGTTCTGTCCTTCTTTTTCACGAACAATACTGGTGCACCCCAAGGTGAGAAACTTGGTCGAGCGAAACCTCTATCCGTCAACTCTTGCAATTGAGCTTTCAATTCTTTTAACTCGGTTAGTGCCATACGATACGGAGCTATCGAAATTGGCGTAGTTCCAGGTACAAGCTCAATACCAAACTCTATCTCCCGAACAGGTGGCAAACCCGGTAATTCTTCAGGAAAAACATCCGGGTATTCACAAACCACCGGCACAGATTCGGGTTTCTTTTCTAACTCTTTGTCATCAAGTACATACGCAAGGTATGCTTCGTACCCTTTTCTTACATATTTTTGGGCCAACATTGCTGATATTACAGCTGGCAACCCCCTTAAGTCCGTAGACTCAACTCGAATTATCTCGTTATTTGCGCACTTCAAATCAATAGTCTTGCTTTTGCAATTCACAACTGCATCGTGTGCGGTCAACCAATCCAAACCAAGAATAACATCAAATTTGTCAAACGGCAAAAGCATCAAATCGGCCGGAAAACAGGATTCTCGGATTATTAAAGGGCATCTCTTACACACTTTATCAACAAGTACGCATTGACCCAAAGGGTTTGACACTCGAATTACGAGCTCAGTAGACTCAACAGGTAGAGTCTTACTGGATGCTAAGGTTTCGCATACATATGAATGAGTAGAGCCAGGGTCAATCAATGCAATCACATTAGTATCAAAGAGAGTGAAGGTACCAGTGATGACGTCGGGGGAGGATGCCTCCTCTCGTGCGCGAATGGCATATGCTCTAGCAGGAGTACGGTTCTCGGCTCGAACAGCCATATCAGAGGCCCCTCTCTGACTACCACCCCTACCTCCTAAAATTCTCGGTGGTCTACCTCTAGTTGTCACTCCACTAGGTCTTGCACCTTGAATCTTATTCTTCTCATCAAGCTCTGTGCAATCTCTAATGAAGTGGTCCTTCGAACCGCATCCGTAACAGGCCCTGTTAATAGACTTACCCCAACATTCACCTATGTGTCGTCTTCCACATTGGGGACATTCAGGTTTCTCTAGACGATTATTGCCCACACTAGCTACCGAAGTAGCTCGGGAGTCCGTCGATGGTCTTGCTCTGATGGAAATTCCCGCAGTCGTCCTCGACTTATTAGTGTCCTCCCTGAACTTCTTTACGGCTGAGAACGGAGCTTTACCCGTCGATCTTTTACGGTAGTCTCTAGCTTCAAATTCAGCCTTCTTCTTCTCCTTTCCAAGTTCTTCCGCCGTGCAGGCTCGTTCGACTAGTGTTACGAATTCTTTTATTTCCAAAATACCCATTAGTAGCTTTAAATCCTCATTCAATCCTTCCTCGAATCTTTTGCACATAGCAACCTCATCAGCTACACACTCCCGGGCATACCTACTGAGCCTTACGAATTCATGTTCGTATTCAGATACTGTCATACGGCCTTGCTTGAGTTCCAAGAATTCCTTACGCTTTTGATCAATGAACCGTTGACTAATATATTTCTTTCGAAATTCCGTCTGAAAGAAGTCCCAAGTTACTCGTTCGTTTGGGACTATGGAAATCAGGGTCCTCCACCAATAGTAGGCTGAGTCTCGCAACAAAGATACAGCACATTTTAGACATTCGTCAGGTGTGCATGACAGTTCATCGAACACCCGAATGGTGTTATCAAGCCAGAACTCGGCCCTTTCGGCATCATCAGTAACTATGGCCTTGAACTCCTCAGCCCCGCGCTTCCTAATAAAGTCTACAGGTGGCTTACTCAGCCTCACAGGATCAGTGACTGATGGCATTACGGGCTCTTGGGGTGGATTATTCAAATTCGGGAATTGTTGGACAGCCGGGTTGGTTCGGGCATATTGCGCGACCCACTCATTCATCATGGTAAAGAAGGCTTGTTTAGCCCCCTCACCTTGATTATTCGCAGATGGCTGAGGTTCAACAGGTGGCGTCCGTTGTGCAGGAGCAGCCGCTACGCTCTCAACGTCATCCGCTAGGGTTCTTTCTACACCGGGATCCATTTACTAATCAAACAAAAACATTTCAACCGTCAGAAGTCATCACACATTTAAACATTAACATTAAGGCATGTATAGCTAGACTCATACGCGCTATGGTAGTCCTAGAACCGACTAAACCATAGCTCTGATACCAATCAAATGTAACACCCCGAACCCGAGACCGACACCGGGGTCGAACACGAGGTGTTAACAGACTATAACCCCTTATAAAGATATTTTCCAGACACTGCCTAATCTGCGTACTTTTCGCTTTAAAAATCATATCTTGAGTTTCACAACTCGAAATTCAGTTTCGTGATTTTTCCCTGAAACTAGACTCATATTCCCATCTACACGTTTTTTTCTGGAATTTTTTGTTGGGCCAATTAGTACAGTTTATTAGTCAAATTCTCCCAAGTTACTGGGGTCGACTACACTGACCTTTGTGCGTTACGACCTGGATATCTCCCTGTACAGAACTTCAATGCTGATACCGTTTGTTTCTATAGAAACTAGACTCAGTGAGGAATCTATACATATATAGCATGACTCCTAATTATCTCTGGTTAATTTATAATGAATTTCCAAAATCGGAGCAGGGAATCCAGAAACCATCCTGGCCCTGTCCCACGAGAACCTGATTATCTCTTAACATACTGTCCATATGATCCTTTCGTTACTTCTATATGAAAATAGACTCATCGAGCTTCGATTACATAATTTATTCATCAATAAATTCCATTCCTACTATTTTTAGTGATTTTTCAATCTCATGTCACTGCTGCTGCCAGCATCTGTTACGAAAGCAACTATGCCCACTTCGTGTTTACTCCTTGATCTAACTAATACTTCATCATGCATATCACAAATTATGATCATGACTAACCATGCCAAAGGCTAATCATTGTCAAACTTTCCCCTACTACACTATTGCCATATCATGAATTTTAACACCAAAATAATCAACCATGACGTATGGCATAAAAAGGTCGAATTATCAAGATTTGCGACCTAACGTATGAATCCAAACCCAACCGAACATTTATGCCATTTTCGCATGGCTAAAAGTTTACATACCCAAGTTCAAAACACAACATAATAGCCTATACATGCCGAAATGTTCTCCTAAGCCGACTAAGAAGGAAGTACCAAAACTTGCTATCCGGTGTGATGACTTCGATGACGGCCCGACCACGCAAAAAGAGATGTGTCCAAGAAACCTAGAATAGGTGACAAGGAAACACCGAGTGAGTTTATAACTCAGTAAGTCATAAGCTATGCACTACCATCCATCAATAACATTATCACAAGAGAAAACAAAATGGAACGAGGCTAATTACTCCATCCATTCCGAACCATACCATAGTTCCTCCAACCTATCGTTTCAATTTCATACCTATTTATGCATTCACAATCCACATACTCATCAATAGGATATTCGAGGCATTTTCATAAATCATTTTATTTTCGTTACAAACATACAACTAAACGGCCTTTCACCCATTCTACGATAAATTTTATGTACGTGACTTCAAGTATATTTGTCACATAGGTTCAAACTTACCAAGCTCAACACCAAGTATAGACATAGCACCTATTAGCCATGAACTCAAGACACTTACCCGATCCGCTGTCCATGATCGACTCAATAGTGTCGCACACATAGTGTCCATAATGATTCAAGGATGTATATTAAGTCCGCACACTCAGTGCTATATAGTCAACTCGCACACTTAGTGCTACATAATCAAACTCGCACACTTAGTGCTACATAGTCAACTCGCACACTTAGTGCTACATAGTCAAACTCGCACACTTAGTGCTACATAGTCAAACTCGCACACTTAGTGCTACATAGTCAATTCGTACACTTAGTGCTGCACAATTTAAACCCGCACACGTAGCGCCAATCTCATGGTCATAAATGTTTATACTCACACATTTAGTGCCGAGATCAACAACTCAATACATCTCACCTCTTTTCTTTTCATTCAACACTTTCATCATCACATTCGTACATGCATATATATATTTATTCATTCCATTCAGCATCATTACATAAACGTTATGACCATTTGAATTAATACCAATTATATGCTTAATGACTTACTTTATGTTGGGTAAAATAATTCCGAGTCGGCTACTCGATGACCTTCGATTTCCCCTTGTTGGACGCCTCTCCTTTAGGTTCTCGAGCTTAAATAAATAAATCAACTAGTTTAATTACCTTGCTAGTTATTTATATCCCGTAACATTAATAGTTTCATATCAAAAGAAGCATACGGCAACATTCTATTTCAAGGTACATATTCATAATTCAAATTCGACCATATAAACCAACATCATCCACTTGATCAATTATAAAGAATTAAGGTTAATATCACCATGTGTACTCTATATGGCCCATTATACATAATCAAATTTAACATCATCTATGTATTCACTCATATGGCCGAATATACATACCCCCATATAACATCATTTTCATTCCATTTAACACTTAATTTCCACCACATGAACACTTGGCCGAATACTCTTAAACTAGCAAAACTCCACATTTGTTCATACCATCTTTTAAATTCACATGTCTATTTTTACTTCTTTTTTTTACAAGAGTCATAGCCGAATCGTTTTAACCATGAGTAACATAACAAGCATAGATCGTGTTTATGGATATACCATGGCCGATTCAAGCTAATCACCTCCAAAATCATCAACCATTTTCAATGCATATAACATATATAAACATGAATAAGTTTCATATAATCTCTTAACACATTAATTTCTTTCATCAACAACCTTTCGTTTCTTTATCCATCAAAACTTAAAGGTAAGAAAAAATCAAGTTCTTCTCACACATACCATAACCGAAAGCTCCATCCAACACTCTAAATTCGAAATTTTAGTATGGCTAGGTAAGAAAAACGTGATGATTAACCCAAACAACTATTATTTCAAAAGAAAAATTAACAAAATTTACTAACCTCCTCTTCATTCAAAAGGCCGAATGCCTTTGCTCCCCCCCCTCCTTTTGCTTCTTCTTGTACGGCTAAGAAGAACAAGGTAATGACCCCTTTTTTTGTTTCTTCTTTTATTATCCTTAGTATTTCTTTTTATTATTTCCTTTCCTTTACATAAAATAATGACCACTTCATGGAAACTTACCACCTATTCTAATATATGCTCCATCATGGCCGGCCACTATGTATAAAAGAAGGGGTATTTGACATGCAAAGCCATTATTCTCACCACATGCTTTAATAGGTCCTTGTAATTTAACCAATCACATTTCCAGATTTTCTCACATAGGTCCTATTTACTAAAATTCACCTTCAATTAAAAAAATTCAAACATGGAATTTTCACACATGCATATATACATATAATAAGCATCAAATATGACAGCTAATTATTTTTATGACGCGGTTTAGCGGTCCCGAAACCACTTCCCGACTAGGGTAAATTTTGGGGTGTCACATAATTTGCCAAATTTTCGCAAGCAATAAAACTAAAAGGGTTTTAACTTAAATTCAGATTCTTAATGACAAGTCCTATTTTTGAAAATCACTTTGATGTGACACGCCAGATTCGACCATAGCTAAGTGTAACACCCCAAACTCGGCCAAGACATTATGGCCGAATCTGACGTGTCACATCGAAGTGTTTTTCGAAAATAGGACCTGTCGTTAAGAATCTGAATTTAAGTTAAAACACTTTTAGTTTTTATTACTTACAAAAATAGGGCAAATTAAGTTGTTACTAACTGAAATCAATTTGTCAAAACGATTGCCATTTTATCACCATTGATTCCTTAAACTGAATAAAATCACGGAAGCTTTTAAAAACCTTGAAGTTTAAAATGTGTGTTTTCCTTGAAAATAGTTATTATTTTGAAAACTCACATTTTCTTTTAACTGTACATTTAATCCTCAGCCTTAGACGGTTTGGTGCTGTAAGGAACTCGGAGGTGGCCACACAATTGCTGATGTTCTACTTTTGACTTTATATATTTAAATTTCATATTGGGTTTTTGGTTATGTAATAAGGCCATTTGTGGTTTTAACTTTTATTTGGGCTTTGATTTCATACCTTAAACTGCTAGACTAGGAAAAAGGTGAATTTTCAAAATAATAACTATTTTCAAGGAAAACAGGCATTTTAAACTTCAAGGTTTTTAAAAGCTTCCGTGATTTTATTTAGTTTAAGGAATCAACAATGATAAAGATGGCAATCATTTTGACAAATTGATTTCAATTAGTAACAACTTAATTTGCCAAATTTTCGCAAGCAATAAAAACTAAAAGGGTTTCAACTTAAATTTGGATTCTTAACGGCAAGTCCTATTTTCAAAAAGCACTTTGATGTGACACGTCAGATTCGACCATAACGTCTTGGTCGGGTTTGGGGTGTTACACAGAAAGAACCTTAATCTGGAATTAAATAACAAGACTTGCTAACCTGCCTCAAATTCTTAAACTCGAATGTGCTTGTCATCCCATCTTTTAAGTCTTTCCTTGAGTAAATTGGCATTCTCGTATGAGAATATTCGGAATTAATCTAACTAGTTTAGTTGAAGCATCTGTGTCACAGCCTGATTTAGACCCTATTCAGAACGATGGTTTTGGGACCAAAAATCTGAGTCAGAAAAGTATTTTAAAAATATTTTCTTTGTTTATTATGTGTTGATTTATATCCATAAAAAATTTGTGTTTTAATTTTGTCATTTGAGTATCAGTTTAATAAAAAAAGGCTTAATCGCGTAAAATGAAAAGTTAATAGTTAAATATGAAAGTGCTTAATTAAACTTGTCTCATTAATATGAAGCACTTATAATGCAATTATACCATAACTAAATGAGCTAGATGGTTATAACCATGAATTATAATGGTTTAAAATTTTAATATAAAGGTTATATATGTAAAATGATTATGAAGTTATATAATATAAAACATAAAATAATTAAAGGCCATGCATGTTTATATTTGGTAGTCAAAATTAGATAAAGGAAACGAAAAATAAAGAAATCCATATTCGACCATTGTTAAGCTTAATCAAGGTATGTAACTAGTTCGATTTTTGATAATTTTTATGTTTTTGAGATCATTGCAGTGTAATATACAAAGCCTATGCTTGAATTTCTGATTTTGATGAATATTTTCAATTATGCCATTGATGAATAATTGAGTTTTGTGATGGTAGTTGATGAAATATGAAAGATATGTTTTGGATTAATATGTTTTGTATTGGAATTTTTGATATTTTGAGTAATTAGGGCTAAATTGCAAAAATAATAATTTAAGAGACTAAAATGTGAAATAAATGAAATGTATGGACTTGTATGGGCATAAAGAAGATTCGGCCTAAGCATGGTGTGTGCAAATTTTGCATGTTTTGTGTTTTGTACAATTTGGACTAAATTGTAAAAAGTGTGAAATGTCAGGGGCAAAATGGTAATTTTCTCATTTATGTTTTTTTGGACTAAATTGAGTGAGAATATATTTGAATGAGTTGAATTTGAATATGTTTAGATCAAGAACCCAAGAAATCGGATTTGGATCGGGGGAAAACCAAAGTTGTCAAATAATTGTCCCATTCCGATTATCGTTGTCCAAGGTAAGTTTATAAGCAAATAGATGTTTTTAATTTTAAATAAATACGAGTTTTATATGCTAAAATGAATTATGTGAAAATGTATATAAGAAAGGCGAATGTGAATATGCTTGAAAACTATGTGTACGAGTTCGATTCGATTGAGTTACGACATCCGAAAGCCTCGTATGAACCTTAAGGATAGCTAGGATACATATTTCATGACATAGGATTTTTGATATTGTTCTCATGTAAGACTACGTCTGGTACGTTGGCATCGATATATGTAGTTACATGTAAGACCATGTCTAGGACATCAGCATCATATTTGATTCGTGTAAGACCCTATCTGGGACAGTGGCATCGATATGTGATTACATGTGAGACCATGTCTGGGATGTTTGTAACACCCCAAACCCAGCCCAGATGTTATGGCCGAATCCGACATGTCACATTGAAGTTTTTAAGAAAACCCATGCCTCTTTCAACGTCCTTCTTAGTGTTTTAAAAGATAGTCTTTGCTAAGTTAATAAAGTGAATGGGAGCTGGGCACCAGGTAGGAATCTGTAACAGAGGAGGTGAGCCATGAAGGCTGCTTAAGTACCAAGCTCTTCTAATGGATCCAATCCTAGACATGCCCACAACCATTGCCACACTTGGTTAAATCGAGCTGTAATTTATTTAAGTTGAAATCTTTGATAAATCGGATAATCGTGGCGTGGTGTTATTTTGAAAACAATTATCATTTTGAAAACACGTCCTAAGTCTAGCCCATTTATTAATAAACAGATTAAAGTTATTAAAAATAAAATAATCCCAGAAAAATAATTAAAATGGCATTATTACAACCCAAAAGCAAAAATAATATTAATAAGATAAAACTTATAAAAAAATAAACCGGTTACTTCTTGTAATTAAAAGAAACAGAAACAGTAGTGTGGCCATCTCCGAGTCCCTCGCAGCTCCAAACCATCTAAGCTTAGGGATTACCTGCACAGTTAGAAATGGGGTGAGTTTATGAAAACTCAGTGTGTAATCCCCAACAACAAACAAACAGTGAATAACACAGTGTCAGTAAAATCTGGGCCAAAGCCCTATTCAGTAACAGTACAGTCTGGGCCTTAGCCCTTAAATAGTAGCAATATGGGCCTAAGCCCTAATTCAGTCTCGATATATACTGGGCCGAAGCCATTTCATAAATCATATCACTGGGCCGAAGCCTTTTCATAAATCATATCATTGGGCCGAAGCCTTTACTGTAAACGGTATGGCCCTTAGGCCCATTTCAATATCACATGTAATGTCAATGGATGTATGCAAGCCCATTTGGGGAGACTACTCAACCCACCATCCGCTACTCTCCACCCGTACCAACCAACACACCATGTGGGGAATAACTCAACCCACCCAACCAACACACCACCGGCAGCATAACTGCTTTATCATATATCTAGAGGCCTAGCCTCTTTAATAACTGGGGCAAAGCCCTTTTCGGTAAACTGGGGCAAAGCCCTTTTCAATAAACTGGGGCATAAGTTCTTTTCGGTAAACTGGGGCATAAGCCCTTTTCAATAAACTGGATAAGCCCTTTTCAATAAACTGGGGCATAAGCCCTTTTCGGTAAACTGGGGCATAAGCCCTTTTCAATAAACTGGGGCATAAGCCCTTTTGCACTTCCTCCATCCATATAAAAACCCAACCCAATGCATTTATGAATACATCATGTACATTTCATACATATCATGTGCATTTCATACATATCATGTGCATTTTATACATATCATGTGCATATCATATCAATCATGTATATCATATCCCACGTATCAAATTTATAATTAAACCCTAAGGGTATAATGGTCATTTTTACCTAAGGGCAAAATAGTCATTTTCATACTATAAGGGTAATTTCATAATTTTACCAAATATCAGGGTTTTCCATGTTCATCAACAATTATCAATATTTCCGAGTGTTTAAACAATGATCTTTAACCCACTTTATCAAACTCGGGCTTTTGGGCCCAAAACCTCTAATGGGCCCTACGAATGCCGATTTAGCCCACTAAGCCTGCTTAATCCAAATTTTACAACAATACTAATCGTGTTATCATGCAACTTTTCCAAATTCCATTTTCTATCAATTTTACCCAAATGGGCCCGAAAGCCCATTGGGCCCAATTTTAGCCCATTGAGGCCCACTTACCATCGTGCATAAAATTGAGTTCTTACCTGTTCCATCGATCCAAACACCGATCTTATCGTATTTATCGTATCTATACCCAAACGCAACATTACAAGTTCTCGAAATACTAGTATTTTAGCATTTCGGCTTCTCAGCAAATATTAATCTAAGCTATTACGAGGGTTAGTACACACCTGTTATGAGTTGAAGTTGAAACGTTTCCAAAATCAATCGCCTACGACAACCACCACCTGTCACTCAAACTTAACTAATCCAATATCAATATATGTAAATCCTACGCACATTAGTCTTACGGAACATAAGGGGATATTCGTCATTTTACCATACAGGGGTATTACGGTCACTTCACCCTACAAGGGCTTTACGGTCTTTTTACCTAATAAGGGTATTTTAATCATTTCATCCTACAAGGGTGCTTTGGTAAATCTACAAACCAAGGGTGTTTCAGTAATTTTGTAAACCAATGGTATTTCTATAATTTTTAGAAAGTCAAGGGTATTTTTGTAATTTTGTAAATCAGGGGTATTTTGGTAATTTTACAAATTGAGGGTATTTCGGTAATTTCATAAACCAATGGTATTTTGGTAATTTTACAAACTAGGGGTATTTTGGTAATTTTACAAACTGAGGGTATTTCAGTAATTTTACAAACCAGGGGTATTTTAGCAATTTTACAAACTAGGGTATTTTGGTAATTTTATTGATCGAGGGTATTTTGGTAATTTTGTAAACCAAGGGTATTTTAGTAATTTTGTAAATCGAGGGTAAAACAGTAATTCTGTAAATCAAGGGTAAAATAGTAATTCTATAAATCGAGGGTAAAACGGTAATTTTGTAAATCGAGGGTAAAACTGTAATTCTATAAATCGAGGGTACTTTAGTAATTTTACAATTTGAGGGCATTTCAGTAATTTGGTAAACTAAAGTATTCTAAACAGGGATAACAATACGAATGGGCCTAAAGCCTATTCTTGGCCCAAATGGGCCCACACGCTCGTGTGGCCCAAATGGGCCCACACGCTCGTGTGGCCCTTTTAGCCCAAATCTAGCCACAGATATGAGATTCACCTAGACTAGTCTAATATTTACTACACAATCAAACAACTTATCCAATTGGGCCCGTAGGCCCATTGGGCCCACATGACCCCCTTTCGGCCCATCGTGGCCCGAAGTAGCCATCCTACAGCTAGAGTAGCAAGAAATACACACCCAATTGGCGACTGGAGTTAATCCAAGCTCCGAGCACTCTTAGTCGATGCCCAACCCAAACGAGCACGCCATACAGCGAAAGGGATCAGCCAAGAAAGGTACCCCTACTCTCCTCATGGTTCTCTCTATTTAAAGCCAGCTTCGCATCCCCTCTTATGTTAACTTCCTGATGTGGGATCCTTCCAACATCAGAGTTTAAATTCAACACCAACTCTTGCCGCCCCCTGTTAGCAAAATAAATGCTCCTTGCTTGCCATGGGATTTGAACCCATGCCTCCCCTTAGATGCTCCACATGATACTTGCCACTAAACCACAAGGCTTTTTGTATCATATTTTATCCCCAATTAATTATAAGGTCTAAAGGCCAAAGTCCAGGTTCCCTAAAAAAAACCAAAATAAATTGCAAGAGCCAAGGCTTGAACCCAGGCTCCTATACAACCTTAATGACGCCACAACCACTAGACTACATGCTTCCTTGTGTCATTTATTTACCACAATAATTTAAAAGGTCCTCATCCAAGCATCCAAGTTTTTTTTTTCACTTAATACCAAAATTTTTGCTAAAGCCCAAGTTTAAACCCAAGATTTCTCTAACACTTCTCAAAGCCATTAACCACTAAAGCAAACATTTAATTGTTTCATTTCATTGCACAATTAAATACCTATATACAACCTCCTTACGGACCCCCACTCAAGGCCCAATACTTCTAGGCCCAAATTTGGGGTGTTACAACATTGGCATTGTACAACATGTGTGATTATCCGAGTATCCTATTCAATTTCGAATGGTTCAATGGGCAATGATAAGTTGTGATTGAATGTGTAAAATGAGCTAAAGTGATCAGGTATGTGATAGCTTATTACTTATTTGAAATGAGGTAAGTAGGTTACTTGATATGTGTTACAAATCATATATAATGTAAATGAAAATATATGTGTATATGAAAAGTACATTCGGCCAAGGTTATGTATAGTGATATCTTATTTGTGATTTATGTGCAAATATATGTAATGATTATATTCGGCCTTATGAATATAAAATGTGATTATGTTATTATAAATTGGTTTGGTTAGATTGAGTTATTATTTTCTTATGACTTACTAAGCTATGATAGCTTACAGTTTGTGTCTATTTGTCTCTTTTTATGATTTTGGAATCAAGTTACGAGCTCAGGGATCGTCGATAAAGTCTATCACACTATCGACTGTTTTCAGTACTTTATAAACCAAATTTCGAACCTATGGCATGTATAGGCTAGATATTACTTGGAAATGTTGGATTTTGGTTTGTGTATATATATAAGCCATGCGAAAATGGCTTGATTATAATGTTAAAGTTTGTGTGTTTATGGCTATGACTTAAATTCAATGTGGAAGTGTATTTCATGGTGTATATATGTGTGGTATTAGGTTATATGGTTCAACTTGGCTATTAGGTTAATTGATGATTTAGTAATTTGACATAGGATAAGTATATTTTGGTAAGTATGTTCCTTGGTCAATATGTTTGTGATGTTTAGTTAATTGATTCGGCAATGAGAAATGGTAAGTATAATATATAACTGGTTTAATAATTAGTTCATTTTGGAAGTATGAAATGTGGTATAATTTGGGCGATGAATGATGGTACATTTTGGCTTAGTATTGAGATAAAATGATGGATATATATTTGATTCAATAATGGCTTTATATGTTCGGTTGCTAAATGACAAGTAAGGAATATGTTGTATAATTGTTTTGGTTGATTATATGTGGTATTACTTATGTGCATTCGTTTATGCTTAGACCTAATGCGGGAATTATGTTTCATGATATACATGTGATGTTTTAATATGTGTTTTGGTTTGAGAAATGATGAAACTTGGTATAGTCATGAATATGATTATTTAGTTAAATGCTAATGTCATGTGTGAGGAAGTATGTGTACAATTGCTTGGTTATTTAATGAGTTAAAATAGGTTTCAATTCATGATTATATACGGCTAAACCTAGTCAAAATAAAAGTGTATACATAGGAATTAGGTTCGGTCGTGAATATCAGTGAATGAATAAGATTTTGAAAAGTCATATTGAAGTTATTTTCTATTGACCGAATGTTGGCTAATTGTTTGATAGTGAATATGTAATTATAAGCATAGTAATAAGCATGCAAAATAAGTGTACTTTTGGTTGATATTTGTACTCAAAATGGTTCATTTTGTTTTGGTAATATGCACATGAATTTGCAATGTAAAAGAAGTATATTTGGCCATGTTGTAACGCTACCAATTATCTTTTATGATAATGAATATTATGCCATGATATAGGGTAATGTGGTATAATATACAAATGAATATTGATTATATTATCAAAAGCCAATGCCACATATGTTAATATTAAATAAATTTTGTTATATGATATGTTTGGTTATTATGCACATGTATATCAATGAGATATTAAATACTGAAATTTTTTGAGGTATTAGGTTTCTTTAATGATAATAATACATGAATTTTGTATATTATATATGACTTTGAGTTTTATTATTTAAATTGTGTGTTTAATGTTTAAACAGGTTTATGTGAGATTTGGCCTACCATTGGTGAAAGACACTTGTATCAGTTGTACCGAAAGAGAGAGTCACTTGGGATTTCTTTCAAGAGGAATTTCATAAAAAGTACATCAGTCAGAGGTTTGTTGACCAGAAAAGAAAAGAGTTTCTAGAGTTGAAATAGGGCAATATGACAGTGACTGAATATGAGCGCGAGTTGGTTAGACTCAGCAATTATGCTCGAGAGTGTGTGTCTACAGAGGCTATTATGTGCAAAATATTTGAGGATGGGCTTAATGATGATATCTAATTGTCGGTTGGTGTCCTAGAAATAAAAGAATTTGTTTTCCTAGTTAAGAGAGCCTGTAAGGCAGAGGAGCTGTTAAAAAGAAACGGCAAAGTTGAAATTGAGATGCAAGACATGAAGAAAAGACTAATGAGCAAGTCATTTCAGTCTACATCCAAGAGGCCTAGAGAGTTCTCCACTAGATCTAATTTTTCAGCTGGATATTGTAGCCGAAACAAAGGTAGAAGATTTATGAGTCTGAAAGCTCAGACCACTTTGATTGCAAGTGTTGGCAGTGTTCAGCCTGATAGACCAGAGTGTCCCCGATGCTTCCTCACCCGATGTGATTACCGGTACATTTTCTCTTTATGATATTAATGTTATTTCTTTGATTGATCCTAGTTCTACTCATTCATACGTATGCATTAAACTGGTGTCTAGTATGAATATACCTGTTGAGAACACAAAATTTATGTTTAGAGTGTCGAACCCGTTAGGCAAATGTGTGATAGTTGATAAAGTAAGCAAGAAATGCCCTTTAATGATTCGGGGTCATTACTTTCCGGCCGACTTGATGTTGTTGCCGTTTGATGAATTTGATGTTATTTTGGGTATGGATTGGTTGACATTGCATGATACTATAATAAATTACAAAGAAAAGGTTATAGAATTAAAGTGTGAAAGTGGTGAAATTCTGCGGGTTGAGCTAGACAAATCAGAGGCATTATCTAGTATGATTTCTTCGATGTCGGCTCAGAGATATTTGAGAAAGGGTTATGAAGCTTATTTGGCGTATGTAATTAATACAAAAGAAGTTGAAAAGAAAGTTGAATCAGTGCCGGTTGTGTGTGAATTTGCGGACGTATTTCCAGAAGAATTGCCGGGTTTGCCTCCAGCCAGGGAAGTAGAATTTGGTATTGATTTAATACCCGGAACAGCTCCGATCTCGATTGCTCCATATAGAATGGCACCAATAGAGTTGAAAGAATTAAAGCCGCAGTTGCAAGAGTTGACTGATAAAGGCTTTGTGAGACCGAGTTTTTCACCTTGGGGTGCTCCCGTGTTATTTGTGAAAAAGAAGGATGGTTCTATGAGATTATGTGTTGATTATCGGCAATTAAACAAGGTGACAATCAAAAATAAGTATCCGTTGCCGAGAATTGATGATTTGTTTGATCAGCTAAAAGGAGCGACATGGTTTTCAAAGATTGACTTGAGATCTGGGTATAATCAGCTGCGAGTAAAAGAGTCAGATATGCCTAAAACTGCTTTTAGAACAAGGTACGGTCATTATGAATTTTTAGTTATGCCATTCGGGTTGACAAATGCTCCTGCTGTGTTTATGGATTTAATGAATCGCATATTTCGGCCATACTTGGACAGATTGTTGTGGTGTTTATAGATGATATTTTAATTTATTCAAAAGATGAGACAGAGCATGCTCAGCATTTGAGGATAGTTTTGCAAACTTTGAGAGATAAGCAGCTATATGCTAAGTTTAGTAAAAGTGAATTTTGGCTCCGGGAAGTTGGATTTTTGGGTCATATTGTTTCAGGTGATGGTATACGGGTTGATCCTAGTAAAATTTCAGCCATTGTTGATTGGAAACCACCGAAAAACGTAACTGAAGTTAGAAGTTTCTTGGGGCTAGCTGGGTATTATCGGCGGTTCGTAAATGGATTTTCTATAATTGCTGCTCCTATAACTAGACTACTCCGAAAGGATGTTAAATTTGAATGGACGGAAGAATGTCAACAGAGTTTCGAAGAATTGAAAAAGTTATTAACTGAAGCACCAGTGTTGATACAACCCGAATCAGGTAAAGAATTTGTGGTGTATAGTGATGCTTCTCTAAATGGTTTGGGGTGTGTACTCATGCAAGAAGGAAAAGTGGTGGCTTATGCTTCGAGACAGTTAAAACCTCATGAGAAGAATTATCCTACTCACGATTTGGAATTGGCTGCGGTGGTATTTGCTTTGAAGATTTGGCGACATTATTTGTATGGTGAAAAGTGCCGAGTATATACCGATCACAAAAGTCTTAAATACTTGATGTCACAAAAAGACTTTAATTTGAGACAGCAAAGATGGTTGGAGTTATTGAAAGATTACGAGCTTGTTATTGATTATCATCCAGGAAAAGCGAATGTGGTTGCCGATGCTTTAAGCAAAAAGTTGTTGTTTGCTTTGAGAGTTATGAACACTCAGTTGAAAATTTCAGATGACGGTTCGATTCTAGCAGAGTTAAGAGCAAGACCGATGTTTTTACAAGAGATTTCTGAAGCTCAAAAAAATGATCAAGATTTGCTAGCCAAAAGAAAATAGTGTGAAGCTGATACGGGATCAGATTTCAGAATCGATTTTGATGGTTGTTTGATGTTTAAAAATTGGATTTGTGTACCGAAAAATGATGAGTTGATTCAAAAGATTTTGCATGAAGCACATAATGGTTGTTTAGCGGTTCATCCGGGCAGTACGAAGATGTATAATGACTTGAAGAAAATGTACTGGTGGAGTGGAATGAAAAGAGATATTTCCGAGTTTGTATCAAAGTGCTTAGTTTGCCAACAAGTGAAAGCTGAACACCAAGTACCTTCGGGATTACTCCAGCCTATTATGGTTCCTGAATGGAAATGGGATCTGATTACTATGGATTTTATATCAGGGTTGCCGTTAACTCCAGGGAAGAAAAATGCCATCTGGGCAATAGTTGACAGACTGACTAAATCGGTTTATTTTATTCCATACGTACAGATTATTCTCTTAATAAGTTGGCTGAATTGTATATCCGATAGATTGTTAGACTTCATGGGATACCTTTGTCAATCATTTCGGATAGAGATCCGAGGTTTTCCTCACGGTTTTGGCAAAAGTTGCAAGAAGCATTAGGTACAAAGTTAAATTTCAGCACTGCCTTTCATCCACAAACTGATGGACAATCAGAGAGAGTAATTCAGATTCTTGAAGACATGCTCAGATGTTGTGTATTGGAATTTCAAGGTAGTTGGGAAAAGTATTTACCGTTGGTAGAATTTGCTTATAATAATAGTTATCAGACAAGTTTGAAGATGGCATCTTATGAAGCATTATATGGTCGTAAATGTCGGACGCCATTGTATTGGACTGAACTCAAGGAAAATCAGATTTATGGAGTTGATTTAATAAAAGAAACCGAAGAAAAGGTGAAAGTGATTCGACATTGTTTGAAAGCTGCTTCAGATAGACAGAAATCTTATGCGGATTTGAAACGAAAGGAAATGGAGTTTCATGTTGGTGATAAGGTATTTTTGAAAGTGTCTCCATGGAAGAAAGTCCTTAGATTTGGACGAAAGGGCAAGTTAAGTCCGCGTTTTATTGGACCGTATGAAATAATTGAAAAAGTTGGACCGGTAGCATATCGGCTAGCGTTACCACCCGAATTAGAGAAGATTCATGATGTGTTTCACGTATCTATGTTACGTCGGTATCGTTCGGATCCTTCACATATAATTTCACCGACAGAAATTGAACTGCGACTGGATATGACTTATGAAGAAGAACCGATTAAGATTTTAGCTCGAGAAGTCAAACAACTAAGAAATAAATGTATTGCACTTGTAAAAGTGTTGTGGCAAAAGCATGGGGTAGAAGAGACTACATGGGAACCTGAAGAAACTATGAGAAACCAATACCCACACCTGTTTACCGGTAAGATTTTTGAGGACGAAAATCCTTAAAAGGGGGGGAGAGTTGTAATATCCTGAATTAGGGCTTAATCGGAATAGTGGTTTCGTGACCACAAATCTGAGATAAAAATATTTATTTTACAATGATTTTGATGTTTATGATATGATTGCATGATTGTGTGAAAATTTCGTGATGAAATTCTATGCCTAAAGTGCTTAAATTGAAAGTAGGGACTAAATCGAATAAGTTGCAAAACTTGCATTCTAGAAGTTTTTAGTATGAAATTGTTTTGGAATATTAATGAGGAGGTCTTAAATAGAAATTTGACCAATTTTAAGTTCGTGGACAAAATTAGGACATGGAAGGAATTTTTGGAAAGTTTAGTAGTAAGGGTATTTTGGTCATTTAGTTATTAAAATGAATTAAAAACAAAATTAAAAGCCAATTTTTGTCCATCTTCTTATTAGGCAAAAATTTCAAGGGTTCTCCATAGCTAGGGTTTGTTTCAAACTTCCAAGCTCCATAGTAAGTGATTCCAAGCCCCGTCTTTAATGTTCTTTACGTTTTTTGAATCCCGGAATCTCGATTAAGCTTATGCTAGCAATAATTCAACCTAGGGTTTATATTTGGAAAATACCCATAGGTGAAATTTGTGTATTTTGATGTTTTATGATAGAATATGGGGTTTTAAATTATGTTAGACAACTTGTGCTACTCGGTTTTTAGTGAAAACGAGTAAAAGGGCTTAATCGGCAAAAATACCTAATAGTCACAAGTATATGTTAGAGAGAGAATTTGATGTTGCCATAGAAGGGAAAAGTGATCAGCATGTTATAAAACATAAGAATAAGGAATAAAGTTTAATTCCCGAGCCAAGGGGCAAAAGTGTAATTATGCAAAAGTTTAGGGGCAAAAGTGTAATTTTCTTAAAGTTCGTATTAAATGCTGTTTTGATAAATGTATGTATTAAATAAGATTAATTTGGTATTATAGATGAAGAAAAACGAGATTCAAGTCGTGATCGAGGAAAAGAAAAGATTGTGGACTAAATTGCAAAATCTTTATATTTTGGTACCAAGGTAAGTTCATGTGTAAATAATGTAGCATAAATGTTATTTTTAAGTTATTAATGTTAATTATATGATATGCTTATTTTTAATCGTGAAATATTATGCTTTGTGGTTAATGTTGAGTAATATGCAAATTATGTTTACCACTTGATAAATATGAATTGCTACCGAGTATCGGTTCCGATATTCCATGGAAGACGGCAAATGTGATATCGAGGGAAAAAGCCTGTTTGAACCTTAGGAATAGATTAGGATACAAGTGACATGTCACTAGGATGGTTGAGCATCCGAACTTGTTGAGTTGAGTCCGAGTTCACTTATGGATGCGAATGTCCGAACTCGTTGAGTTGAGTCCGAGTTCACTTATGGATGCGAATGCCCAAGCTCGTTGAGTTGAGTCCGAGTTCACTTAGGGGCGGGTTACATGATTTCTTGATTACATATGAGGCACTTATGTGCAAATTATCCGTGTATCCGAGTTGTATTCCAATGTGTTCAACGGGTGAAATTTCTAGTTTAATGGAAGAGCACTTAAGATATAAGTGACGTTTTGGGTAAGTGTTGTGAAATGGACACTTTGGACAGGTATGTTCTTAACCCTCGGGTTGAAAATAGATACAACAACGATAAGGTGGTAAGATGATGAATGATGTTTAAAGATGTGATATATGTTTTGGTGGTACCATGCTAAAGTTGTTTGGTCTATTTGTATTGTTATGTTACTTGTTATTTACATATGAACTTACTAAGCATTTATGCTTACTCCTTCCTTTTCATTCACTGTAGTTTTGAACAAGTCGGCTCCGGAATCGGGACAGGTCGAAAGTTCGATCACACTATCCAAAGGACTTTTATCTTGGTAAATGGCTTGTACAACTACTTAAGTATGGCATGTATAGCAATATACCTATTTTGTGTAAATAATTTTATGATATGGCCATGTTTGGTTGAGAAAATGTTTGATATTGATAAATCATGGTGATGGCTAATTTAGATCATGTTTGATATCATGGAAGTTTAACAGGTTATCTAGTTCATAAAAATTCATGGAAAGATGAAACTTGCCTTAAAACAGAATATTGCTGCAGCAATGACATGAATTTGAAAAATCACTAAAAATAGTATAAATAGAACGAAATGATGAGTAAGTTACGAAATTGAAGCTTAATAAGTCTATTTTCATATGGATTGAACAAAACAGGAATATAAATTATATTTTATGAGATATTTAAACTTTTGCGAAACAGGGCCAGAGTGATTTCTGGATCCCCTGTTCTGACTTTAAAAATTCATAATAAAATTTACTAAAATAATTAGAAGTTTTTATTTATATGTACAGATTCCTTATTGAGTCTAGTTTTAATAGAAACAAACCTTATAGTCATTGAAATTTTTTATAGAGATATATCTGATTCGTAATACATAGAGGTCAGAGCAGTCAAACCCTAAAACACAGGATACTTTAATTAATAAACTGTACTAATTGGCCCAATAAAAAATTCTAAAAAAAATTAGTAAATATATATATGAGTCTAGATTCAGGGAAAATTTACATATCTTGATTTTGAGTTTTTTAACTCGAGATATGATTTTTCTTGTAACTGTGACGCGAGTAGCTAGAAAGCTGTGAATGTAGAAACAAATGATTTGAAGTTCTTAAATTGATAAATTATGTTCAGTAACCCCTCAAGCTCGACTCCGGTGATGGTCTCGGGTGTGGGGGCGTTACAATCCCCGAGCCTTCAGTAGCTATAATAACTGTAAAACAGACAGTAATTACACAGAGTAAGCTTTCAAAAGCTTAGTAAGCTCGTACTCAAAACATTCATAGTATATGAACATAAAATGATAACCTATGAGTATTTTCACGATTTAAATCCATATAACTTTATCAACTCAATGAGATTCATATATATAACATCATCTACCACTTGGCATTATAGATACCTAAAACTTCCCGTACTTATTCACTTTTGTACTTACCTCATGTTGAATGTTATAGACTTTCCATAAGTTATTTGTATTTTACACATCAGCACACTTAGTGCTATAAGGTTAGCCGAAGCTAAATATTTCTGCACAGTTAGTGCCATCTCAATTAACCGAGACTAAGTCGGTATCGCACACTTAGTGCCTCAAGTAGCCGAAGCTAGTTAAATCGCACACTTAGTGCCAAAGCTAGTTTAAAACGCATAGTTAGTGCCAAAGCTTCTGATTCATCACCATATTATCCAATTCAATTATATACAACCCATGTAGAATAAAGGCATCAAAACTTACTTAACATCACATTTTAAGTATGAACTTACCTCGTACTCAGAATTTGTCGACTCGAACTATCTACTCGATAACCTTTGATTTTCCTCGATCTAAGTCTGAATTCCTCCTTTCTTGATCTAAATGTATTCAAAATTAACCCTTTTATTCACCAGATAATTCAATTCAATCCATAAACACATATTTAGGGCATTTTACAAACTAGCCCTCACATTTTCACATTTCAACACTTTAGTCCCTATTTCACAAAATCACAAAATACACATAATTTGCATATACACAAACTTAGAAAAATTCTCCTAGTACTCATACTAATTCTCACATTTCATTTATTTCACATTTTAGCCCCTCAAAATAACTTTTTTACAATTTAGCCCAAATTGCTCAATTTCATCAAAAATCCAAAGACAAAACATGTAAACTCAACATCAAGCTTTCATATTTTACCATTTAACAACACAAAACTCATGTATTCATCCATGGAATATTTCAAACTCACCATCAAAATCAAAAATTGAGGCATGGGCTTGATAATATACGAAGCAACGATTACAAAAACATAAAAATCATCAAAAATCGATCAAAACACATACCTTAATCAAGGATTTCCTTAGCCGAACCCTAGCTATTCTTTTTCTTTTTCTTTCCTTGAATTGTTGGTCAAATATGAGCATGAAATGGTTTATTTCATGCCTTTAATTTAGTTATAATTCATTTATAATTAGTTTACCATTTTGCCCTTAGTATAAAACATTAACAAACCACTTTACAAAGGTCATTGGTGTCCATTAACCTTTTAGATGGCATAATAACCACATAAGGACCTCTCATAAGCAAAGGCAACTCAAATAGGCACTTTTAACATCTAGCACCCAGCTTTTACATTTTACGCGATTTGGTCCTTTTTGCAAATTAAGCACACAAATAGTTAAATTTCCACACGAGACTTTCGCACATGTCATTTCACTTACTATATACACAAAAACTAATATTAAAATATTTTTCTAACTCGAATTTGTAGTCCCGAAACCACTATTCTAACTAGGGTCAAAATCGAGCTGTTACAAGGTATGAACCTTACCTTACTTTTTTGTTGAACACTAAAGATCTAGAATTGAAAATTAAATCAGTACCTGTAGTATGTGAGTTTCCCGATGTGTTTTCGGTAGAACTACCAGGTTTGCCTCCTGTTAAAGAAGTTGAGTTTGGTATTGAGTTGATTTCAGGTACCACACCCATTTCTATTGCTCCTTATAGAATGGCCCATTTGGAATTGAAAGAATTGAAAGCTCAGTTGCAGGAATTAACAGATGAAGGCTTTGCACGACCTAGTAGTTCACCATGGGCTGCACTAGTGCTATTTGTGAAAAAAAAAGACGGATCGATGAGATTGTGCATAGATTATCGATAGCTTAACAAGGTAATAGTAAAGAATAAGTATCCACTGCCTAGAATTGATGATTTATTTGATCAATTGAAGGGTGCCACTGTGTTCTCCAAGATAGATTTGAGATCCAGATATTATCAGTTGTGAGTTAAAGAGTCAGATGTCTCAAAGATTGCTTTCTGGACTAGGTATGGTCATTATGAGTTCCTTGTGATGCCATTTGGCTTAACTAATGCTCCTGCCATTTTCATGGACTTAATGAATCAAATTTTCAGACCGTACTTGGATAAGTTTGTAGTTTTGCTCATTGATGATATCTTTATTTATTCTCATGATGAGACTGAGCATGCAGAGCATTTGAGGATAGTTTTACAGATTATGAGAGATAATTAGTTGTATGACAAGTTCAGTAAAAGTGAGTTCTGGTTATGAGAAGTTGGTTTTCTTAGACATATTGTCTCAGGTGAAGGTATTAGGGTTGATCCGAGCACGATTTCAGGTACTGCTGATTGGAAGCCTCCTAGAAATGTATCAGAAGTCAAAAGTTTTCTTGGTCTTTCCAGATATTATAGACGATTTGTAGAGGGATTTTTCATGATAGCTACCCTGCTGACAAGATTACTATGAAAGGATATCAAGTTTGAATGGGCTGAGAAGTATCAACAGAGTTTTGACAAGTTAAAGGCATTGTTGACTGAAGCTCTTGTTTTAGTACAACCAGAACCAGGTAAGGAGTTTGTGATTTACAGTGATGCGTCCTTGAATGGACTTGGTTGTGTACTTATGCAGGAAGGAAAGGTAATTGCTTATGCCTCCAGATAGCTAAAGCCACATGAGAAGAACTATCCGACACATGATTTAGAGCTAGCGCCATTATTTTTGCTCTGAAGATCTGGAGACATCATTTGTACGGTGAGAAGTGTCGAATATCCACTAATAAAAAAAGTTTGAAATATTTGATGACTCAAAAAGATTTGAATTTGAGGCAAAGAAGATGGCTAGAGTTGATTAAAGATTATGAGCTAATGATCGATTATCACCCAGGTAAGGCAAACGTTGTTGCTAATACTTTTGAGTAGGAAATCTTTGTTTGCATTAAGATCTTTGAACACTAGTCTAGCCTTATCAGATGATTGTTTTATCTTAGCTAAGTTGAGAGCTAAACCAATGTGTCTTAAAGAAATTTGTGAAGCTCAGAAAAATGACAGTGAGTTGTTAGCCAAAAAAGCTCAGTGTGAGTTGAATATAGAGTCAGATTTTTAGATCAGTTCTGACGATTGTTTGATGTTTAGAAACAGGGTATATGTACCGAAGAATAATGAGCTTATTTGAAAGATCTTACAGGAAGCACATAGTAGTTCTTTGTCTATTCATCCAGGTAGTACAAAGATGTATGTACAATTGGGTAGGAATGAAAAGGGACATTTCAGAGTTTGTTTCTAGATGCTTGATCTATCAGTAGGTAAAGGCCGAACATCAGGTACCTTCAGGTTTATTGTAGCCTGTGCTAGTCCCTGAGTGAAAATGGGACCGAGTTACTATGGATTTTGTGACAGGATTACCGTTGACACCAAGAAAGAAAGATGCAGTATGGGTTATGATTGATAAGTTAACGAAGTCAGCTTATTTTATCCCAGTTTGTATGGATTATTCACTTGACAAGTTGGCCGAGTTTTATATTTCAGATATAGTTAGCCTACACGGGATACCATTATCAATCATTTCAGACAGAGATCCGAGATTTACTTCATGGTTTTGGAAGATGTTACAGGAAGCTTTGGGCACAAAGTTGATTTTGAGTACAGGTTTCCATCCTCAGACCGACGGTCAGTCAGAGAGAGTTTTAGGTACTTGAAGATATGCTTAGATGCTATGTACTGGAATTTCAAGGCAATTGGGAAAAGTACTTACGATTAGTAGAGTTTGCCTACAATAATAGCTATCAGTTGAGTTTAAAGATGGCACCTTATGAAGCTTTGTATGGACGTAAATGTCGCACACCTTTATATTGGACAGAGCTTAAGGAAAATCAAATTTACGGGCTTGATCTAGTTAAAGAAATAGAAGAGAAAGTAAAAGTCATCAGAGATTGCTTGAAAGCAGCTTCAGAGAGACAGAAGTCGTGTGCAGATTTGAAGAGAAAAGAGATTGAGTATCAAGTTGGTGACAAATTGTTTTTGAAAGTATCCCCGTGGAAGAAAGTTCTCAGATTTGGTAAGAAAGGCAAACTAAGTCCACGTTTTATTGGACCGTTTGAAGTGATTGAGAGAGTCAGACCATTAGCATATCAATTAGCTTTGTCGATTAAGTTAGAGAAGATTCATGATGTATTTCATGTGTCTATGCTAAGTCGTTATCGTTTAGATCTGACACATGTGATTTCTCAGATAGAGGTTGAGATTCAACCAGACATGACTTACGATGAAGAACCGGTAAATATTCTAGCTCGAGAGGTAAAGCAATTAAGGAACAAAAGTATTGCACTTGTGAAAATATTATGGAATAGACATGAGGTAGATGACGTTACATGGGAGCCCGAAGAGGCTATGCAAAAATAGTACCCAAATCTCTTCACAGGTAAGATTTTCGGGGACGAAAATCCCTAAAGGGGGAGAAATGTAACATCCCAAAATAGGGCCTAAACGGAACAGTGGTTGCGAAACCAAAAATTTGAGGTAGAAAATTTTAATTTATTATCATTTTAAGGTCTATGGTATGATTGCATGATTGTGTGAAAATTTTGTTTTGAAATTTTATCGATAGAGGGTCCAATTTGATATTTAGGACTAAATTGCAAAAGTTGTAAAATGTGTGTTCTAGTTCAAAAAGGTACTAAGTACTTGTAAGTAATGGGTTTTTAAAGTGGAGGACCTTGGATAGTAATTAGACCATCATACTAGTTTGGAGAAAAATACCTAAAGGAAGATAAAACACCATAGTTTTTAATTAAGGGCATTTTGGTCATTTAGTTATTAAAATAAATTAAAAACAAAATTAAAAGCCAATTTTTGTCCATCTTCAACCGCTTGGCTGAATTTCACATAAGGAAGATATAGCTAGGGTTTTTCAAGCTTCCAGGCTCGATTATAAGTTCGTTTTAGCCCTATTTTTAATGTTCTTTACGTTTTTGGAGTCTCGGTAACTTGATTAAGCTTATTCTAGCAATAATTTAACCTAGGGTTTATATTTGGAAAAATACCCATAGGTGAAATGTGTTTATTTTGATGTTTTATAGTAGAATATGAAGCCTGAAATTGTGTTAAACAACTTTTGCTAAGCGATTTTACGTGAAAACAAGTACAACGACAGAATCGATAAAAATACCTAATGTTCATAAGTACATGTTAGAGTGAGAATTTGATGTTGCCATAGAAGGAAAAAATGATCAGTATGTCATAAAACATAAGAAATATGATGAATTTTAATTTCTGAGCCTTGGAAAAAAGTGTAAATATGTAAAATTTTAGGGGCAAAATTGTAATTTTGCCAAAGTTTGAGTCAAGGACTATTTTAATAAATGTGAGTATTAAATAAGCTAAATTTTTTATTATAGATCAAGAAGAACAAAATCCGAAGTTAGTTAGGGGAAAGAAAAAGATAGTGGACTAAATCGATATAGTTGATCGTATTTTGTTTCAAGGTAAGTTTGCAGTAAATAAATGCAATATTCTATTATTTTATGTTAATGTTGTTAATTTCCAGCATGTGTATATTTATTTTATGAAATTATTCAAAAAAGACTCAAGCGTGAATTGACAGGGAAGTAATTTTAGAAAGTCCCGGTTGAACCTTAGGAATGTGTAGGATACAAATGTCATGACATTAGGGTTAGGGATACCATGTAAGACCATCCCAAGGCATGACAATTGGTAAGGTTTCTAAGGGAAGGATATCATGTAAGACCATGTCAAGACATGGCATTGATAAGTTACTATAAGGAAAAAGTCCCATGTAAGACCATGCCAAGGCATGGCATTGGTGAGTTCATAAGGCAAGGATACCATGTAAGTCCATGTCGAGACATGGCAATGGTAAGTTTCAAAAGGAGACCACGTAAGACCATGACAAGTCATGGCAATGGTAAGGTACCCATGTATCTTTAGTATTTCAAGTGGTTCAACGGGAAAATTTAAAGAGAATATCAAGGTAAGGTAAGGTAAGACGAGTTATACTAAAAAGGGTAAGACAAGTTCATGCTAGAAGAGCAAAGGTAAGTATATAATGTTCATGTATGCTTGATAAGGAAAAAGGTAAGTAAAATGTTTTAATAAATTTGATTAAGTAAGTAAGTATTTAAGTAAGTGAGTAAGTGAAGAAGTTTAAAATATGTCTATGACAATTAATGAAGTTACATTAAGTAGTATCACGCCAAGTAGTAAGATAATTCTTATGAATATTGCTATTTATTTGCATGCAAACTTACTAAACTTAATGCTTGACCCTTTTATTTTCCTTCTTTTTATAGTTTTTTCAAGCTAACCCGGGGATCGTAAAGTACGTCGGAGGTTCGGGCACACTATCACAAGGATTATTTTGGTATAGCTAGACGTTTCATTTTGAGTATGGCATGTATAACACCGTAGCCATTTTGTGTGTATGATCTTATGATATGGCTAATGAATGGTATGTAAATGCTTGATAATTATCAGCTATTGGAATGGCTAATCAAGGACATGTTTGGTGTTGTGTATACCTAAATGCTAGTTTTTCCATGGAAATCATGAAAAAGGTGAAATTAGCTTTAAAACAGTATCAGATAACAGTAATGACGTGAATTTGAAAACTCACTAAAAATAGTAGAAATGAATTTAGATAGTGAATGGGATATAAAATTAAAGCTTGTTGAGTCTCTTTTCATATGAAAGAAATAGAGTAAATAAATGAGTTGTATTTTATGAGATATTTAAATTTTTGTGAGACAAGGTCAGAGTGATTTCTGAATCCCATGTTTTGACTTTAGAAATTCACTAAAAATTGTACAAAAATAATTGTGAGTTATACTTTATATTTATAGATTCCTTATTGAGTCTAATTTTAATATAAATAAACTGAATGGTTATTTGAATTCTATATAGGGAGAAGATTAAGTCGTAGTGAACAGAGGTCAGAGCAGCTAAACACTGAAATAGGGGAAACTTTAACTAATAAACTGTACTAATTGGCTAGACCAAAAATTCTGAAAAAAATTAGTAAGAAGATATACGAGTCTAGTTTTAGATAAAATTTACGGATTTGAATTTTGAGTTTCGTAACTCTATTTATGATTTATTTAGTGACTATGACATAGATGGACAGTTTATTTATGAAAGATGAAATAAATTGTTTTGATTTGTTCAAGTGATCTGAAAATTTTTATTGATTTCGGTTTGTTCTTGAACCATTTCAATTTCATGTTTTAGGGTCTCGAGGACCCTTTTTAAGGACATAATGAATGAATGAAACTATAATAATTTTAAAAGTAAATTTTTATACCCCGAATTAGTAAGCTAAGTCTGGTAACGCCTCATGCTCGAGTTGGCGACGATCTCTGGTAAGGGGTGTTACAGTTATGAAGGATATCAAGGAGGGGTAAG
The DNA here is from genome assembly GCF_007990345.1 of Gossypium hirsutum. Classification (NCBI taxonomy): domain Eukaryota; kingdom Viridiplantae; phylum Streptophyta; class Magnoliopsida; order Malvales; family Malvaceae; genus Gossypium; species Gossypium hirsutum. The sequence continues at coordinate 60,577,770 of NC_053430.1, read as the reverse complement.
AGGATAAAATATTGGAGATTTTCAAGGAATTTGAAATTGGAAGGAGTTGTAGCTGAATGGGGGTGCTTGTGGGTGCAAATTCGGCCAAGGGGGTTTTAGGAGTGACTTTTCGGTAATTGGTGTGAGAGTAGGTGCCGAATTCCTCCTCTTCTATTTCGGGTTTTGTTCTTTTTGACATTTTTGGTACCATTCTCCCTTGTGCGATCTCTTTTCGTGCCTTTCGGGATTTAAGCTGAATTTCCTTGTCTTCATTTCTTTCTTTTGATTCCACCTTGTGCCGAATGACATGACCTCCTCCTCTCTTTTCTTCTAAGTCTTTGACTGAATTCTTCCTTTCTCTAATATCCATTTTTCTTTTCTCCTCGTCACATTCTTCTCCGGCCGAACTCTACCTCTCCCCCCACCCATTCGTTTGCTTGGTCGAATATCACTTTAATCTTTCTTCTTTCTCCCTCTTTCTCTTAACTAGTTTTCCCTATTGGAGCTTTGACCGAATCCCTCTTGCATCCTCTCCCTTTCAACTCATTTGGGCCTTTCTCTGAGCTAGCCGAATGCTCTATTGCCTAGCCGAATCTCTCCTTGCTTGATCAATGTAACTGAGTTTCCTCTTGGATTGCCAAAATCCTAGAATTAGTTGAGCCTTGCTATTGCTATCTCCAATGTGTGGGTTCACGTTGTGCCACTTCTCTTTCTTTTTGCTCTATTATAATAGTCTTTCTCTCTAATCCCTTTCTTTTTATCGATCATTTTTAAGGGGTGTGTGACAGCCCTAATTTGACCCTAGTCAGGAAGTGATTTCGGGACCACAAAATTGAGTCACAAAAATAATTAAATGTTATATTCTATGTTTATTATATGTGGAAGTGCATGTGTGAAAGTATCGTGTCTTAATTTTGTCATTTGAATGTGGAATTAGCTAAAAAGGACTTGTTTGAGAAACATTGAATATGTGGTAGGTGAATGTCCAAGTGATTAATTTTGTAAATTACTAAAGTAGAGGATTTGCATGTCTATTTTACCACTTTATTTAAGTGTACGATAGTGGGGTTGGTTTAATGCATCATGTGCTTAATAATAATAATAAATTATAAACTTAAAATATGGTATAAAATAGTATATGTTATTTTATAACATAAGATAAGGTGATAAAAACAAAGTTAAGCTTTATTTTTTTTCATCACTTGGTCGAAACTAAAGAAAACAAAAAGGAAGAAGAGAAGCTCTTGAATATTCGGTCATTTGGGGGAGATAAATTCAAGGTAAGTTCATGGTAGTTTGGTTGAAATTTCATGTTTTTGAGTTCCTCTCTTGGTTCTACTTTAAACCCATGAATTAATATGTTAAATGTTGGTCAATTGTGCATTCAGTCATGATAGGAAATTGCAAAAATTTTGTATTTGATAATAGTAATTGATGAATGAAAGTTTGATGGACTATAATGTTAAAATCCATGTGATTGTAAGTTTATAAGTTTAAATTTTGAAATTTGAATTATGTGTGGTTCAATTGTTTGGAATGGGCATTCAGCTATAATATGAAATGCAAAGAAAATTTGGTGTTGGATGTTTTAAATGATTTAGATAGTTATAAATTAAGTTTGAGGCTTGGTACTTATGTATAGATGGTCTATTTAGATAACTTGGCTTGTAAGTTTAATGGTGAAATTTATGCTTGGTGAGGATAAATGGTTTAAAAAGGAGCATTCGGCCATGATGTAAAATTTTGATGAAGTGATGTTAAATGCTTTGAATATTGAGTATATATTGTTATATGTTGAATTTAAGGTTTGTTAAATTGTCTTTGTCCTTGCCGAATGTGTATTTAGTTAAAGAAAATTTGTTAAAGTGCTTAATTAATTGATATTAGGTTAATGGTGTGTGTATAAATTATTTAAAATATAAACTTCTTATGAGCATTAGAGGTTATATATGAATTCGGCCTTGGGAGGAATTTTAGTATAAAATGCTTGAATGTTAAATAGGTTATTACTTTAATGACTGAATGTGCCAAAGGCTAATACATGGTCTAGTTGATCAATATGTGATATGGGAATGAGAATAAATATCTATTTGATGAGCTATATATTCGGCTATATGGTTGAGATATGTATATGAAAATATGATAAGCCATATGAGTTTTGTGTTTGTGTATGTGAACTAGGTATACGATGAATATTCGACTATAAAGGTTAAAGGTTAAGTCATAGGAATTTTGGTGATATACATATTCAGTCATTAGGGTTATATGTACTTTGGCTATGTGGGTTATGTGTTAAGGTAAGTTACTTATTTGATATGTATATTCGGTCATAAAGGTGTACATGAGGAAATATTAAATTAATTGTATTAAATTGCTTAATGTGATTAAAAATGTGTATGACTATTTTGTATTTGAGCTAAAAGTAACTATATGACCTATTAAATTTCTTATCATATTCGGCCATAAGCTAGCATGATGGGACTTTAATAAGTTAAATTTGTTTGAATTAGCTCAAGAGCATAGAGAACCAAGGTTGGACGGGGGAAAAGAGAAAGTAGTCGAATAGTCAATCTGAGACTGTTCGAAAATATTCGAGGTATGTTTTAAGTAGTTAAACATAAATAATATTCAATAATGACATGACATATTATGAGAACTAAGTATTACTTGTAATGTATGTATATGGCCGAATGACAAATATAATATGGAAGTAAAATGTGATATGCTTTTATGATCAAATGATAAGTGTTAGATGAATATGAGTGAGATGTTATGTGTAAACTATCAAATGATAAGTATGAATGATGTAATGAAATAAAAGTGAATAAAATGTAGGATGACATATTTGAATGATGCTAATACCTAATTTGGTGTGATTGTGTTATTTGTGATTTGAATATCGTACGGTACTAATCGGGCCTTTGAGCCTAGCAGGCTATAATGCTGGTGAAATGATATTGGACCTTTGAGCCTAGCAGGCTATAATGCCGGTGAGATACTGTTCGGGCCTTCGAGCCTAGCAGGCTATAATGCCGGTGAAATGATATCGGGCTGTAAAATGCCGGTGGATGAATTCGGGTTTAAAACCTAGCAAGCTAAATGCCGATGATTTGATAAAAGTCTAAGACTAAGATACCTCGTGTTAGAACGACAAATGAATACATTCAATACGTTAAGTTGGCTAGGTTCGTATTATGTGTTTATTTGTGAGTTTGATTTGAATTGAATCATAAGTGTATAATGTGATACATATGTGAATAAATGTTATAACTATATCTATGATCATGATACTTTCGGTCAAGGTGTGAAAGTATGTGAAAGTATGTGAAAGTATTTGATTTATTTATGTTATATGAATTTAGACTAAGTGAAATAAAAATGCTAAATGTGCATGATGTGTTGTGTATATTCGGCCAAATGGCAATATACCTAGAAAATGGCCTCTAAAGAAATTGAATGATCAAAGTTTGATTGAGTTTATTGTTTGCATTACTTAAAACATACTAAGCTTATGAAGATTACTCTGTTTGTTACGTTTCTCTGTTTTATAGATTGTTGACTCCAGTCACTTGCTCGGAAGGGGATCATCAGCAACTCGTCACACTATCTATCATTTTGATACTATTATGTTTTGGAGCTAGTATGGCATGTATAGAATAGACTTAAGTGAATGATATTTTGAGATGTTGTTGTATATAAGCCATGTGAATATGGAAACTTTTGAATGTCGGTATAAGCCTGAATTTCTATCTTTGATTGTGTTTGGCTATGCATATAATTGCTAATGAACTTATGTAAATATGAATGTGCAAATGTAGTGTTTTAAATTGGTAACACTTCATAACCCACTCCGGCGACGGATACGGGTTATAGGGGTGTTACATTTTATTGGTACCAAAGCTATGATTTAGTCGATTTTAGGACTAACGTAGCGTGTGTGAGTCTAGCTATACATGCCATAAAGTGTTAATACGATAGTCTGATGATTTCTGATAGTTGAAATGTGTTTATTATATAGTAATGAATTTTGATCCCGATCGAGCGATAGCTGACGACGTAGGGAGTGTAGCACCTGCTCCCGCGCTCGGGACAGCGCCGATGGACTCTCAACCGAATGCTAGTAATCAAAATGATGAGGCTAAACAAGCCTTCTATGCTATGATGAGCGATTGGTTTACCCAATATCTTTGAAGATGACTCAGCCCAATCTAAGAATACTTCGGGTTTTTCCAGACAGGACTGTGATCAACCCCTTATGAGTACGTGAGGCACCTCTGTTGCCAGTGTCGGCAATGATCGTCAGGACAGATCTGAGTGCAAGCATTATGGTAAATGGCATTCAGGGAGCTATAGATTTCATGACTGCTCTTGTTTCAAGTGTGGATCAGCTGATCACTTTATCCGAGACTGTCTGAAATTAGCTGAACAGAATACTAATCCGAGGGGGAGACCTTGTAACATTGCAACATGAGCGTAACACCCCGAATTTGGGCCTAGAAGTATTGGGCCTTGAGTGCGGGTCCGTAAGGAGGTTGTATATAGGTATTTAATTGTGCAATGAAATAACACAATTAAATGTCTGCTTTGGTAATTAATGGCCCTAAGAAGTGTTAGAGAAATCTTGGGTTCAAACTTGGGCTTTAGCAAAAATTTTGGTATTAAGTGAAAAAAAACCTGGATGCTTGGATGAGGGCCTTTTAAATTATTATGGTAAATAAATGACACAAGGAAGCATGTAGTCTAGTGGTTGTGGCGTCATTAAGGTTATATGGGAGCCTGGGTTCAAGTCTTGGCTCTTGCAATTTATTTTGGTTTTTTAAGGGAACCTGGACTTTGGCCTTCAGACCTTATAATTAATTGGGGATAAAAAATGACACAAAAAGCCTTGTGGTTTAGTGGCAAGTAGTATGTGGAGCATCTGAGGGGAGGCATGGGTTCGAATCCCATGGCAAGCAAGGAGTATTTATTTTGCTAACAGGGGGCGGCAAGAGTTGGTGTTGAATTTAAACTCTGATGTTGGAGGGATCCCACATCGGGAAGCTAACATAAGAGTGGATGCGAAGCTGGCTTTAAATAGAGGGAACCATGAGGAAAGTAAAGGTACCTTTCTTGGCTGATGCCTTTTGCTGTAAGGCGTGCTCGTTTGGGTTGGGCGTCGGCTAAGAGTGCTCGGAGCTTGGATTAACTCCAATCGCCAATTAGGTGTGTATTTCTCGCTACTCTAGCTATAGGATGGCTCTTCGGGCCGCGATGGGCCGAAAGGGGTCATGTGGGCCCAATGGGCCTATGGGCCCAATTGGATAAGTTGTTTGATTGTGTAGTAAATATTAGAGTAGGCTAGGTGAATCTCATATCTGTGGCTAGATTTGGTCTAAAAGGGCCACATGAGCGTGTGGGCCCATTAGGGCCGAGAATAGGCTTTAGGCCCATTCGTATTGTTATCCCTGTTTAGAATACTTTAGTTTACCAAATTACTGAAATGCCCTCAATTTGTAAAATTATTAAAGTACCCTCGATTTACAGAGTTACCGTTTTACCCTTGATTTACAGAATTACCATTTTACCCTCGATTTATAGAATTACTATTTTACCCTTGATTTACAGAATTACTGTTTTACCCTCGATTTATAAAATTACTAAAATACCCTTGGTTTACAAAATTACCAAAATACCATCGATTAGTAAAATACCCCTGGTTTGTAAAATTACTGAAATACCCTCAATTTGTAAAATTACCAAAATATCCCTAGTTTGTAAAATTACCAAAAATACCACTGGTTTGTGAAATTACCGAAATACCCTCAATTTGTAAAATTACCAAAATACCCCTGATTTACAAAGTTACAAAAATACCCTTGACTTTCTAAAAATTATGGAAATACCATTGGTTTACAAAATTACTGAAATACCCTTGGTTTGTAGATTTACCAAAACACCCTTGTAGGATAAAATGACTAAAATACCCCTATTAGGTAAAAAGACCGTAAAGCCCCTGTAGGGTAAAGAGACCGTAAAGCCCCCGTAGGGTAAAGTGACCATAATACCCCTATATGGTAAAATGACGAATATGCCCTTAAGTTCCGTATGACCGATGTGCTCTGGATTTACATATATTGATATTGGATTAGTTAAGTTTGAGTGACAGGTGGTGGTTATCGTAGGCGATTGATTTTGGAAACGTTTCAACTTCAACCCGTAACAGGTGTGTACTAACCCTCGTAATGCTTAGATTAATATTTGCTGAGAAGCCGAAATGCTAAAATATCGGTATTTCGGGAACTTGTAATGTTGCGTTTGGGTATAGATGCGATAAATACGATAAGATCAGTGTTTGGATCGATGGAACAGGTAAGAACTTAATTTTGTGCAAGATAGTAAGTTGGGCCTCAATGGGTTGAAATTGGGCCCAATAGGCTTTCGGACCCATTTGGGTAGAATTGATAGAAAATGGAATTTGGAAAAGTTGTACGTTAACACGGTTAGTATTATTGTAAAATTTGGGTTAAGTAGGCTAAATCAGCATTCGTAAGGCCCATTAGGGGTTTTGGGCCCAAAAGCCCGAATTTGATAAAGCGGGCTAAAGATCATTGTTTAAACACTCAGAAATATTGATAATTGTAATGAACATGGAAAACCCTGATATTTGGTAAAATTACAAAAATACCCTTATAATGTGAAAAATTATTGTTTTGCCCTTGTGGGCAAGTGACTGACTTGGATTGTGTGGCTGACAGATTGATTGTGAATATATGTTGGTGATATGAATGACTTGACTGTGATTGTTTATTCAAATATGGGCATGAAATTCTACATACATGACATGTTGCATTGGGTTGGGTTTTTATATGGATGGAGGAAGTGCAAAAAGGGCTTATGCCCCAGTTTATTGAAAAGGGCTTACGCCCTAGTTTACCGAAAAGGGCTTATGCCCCAGTTTATTGAAAAGGGCTTTGCCCCAGTTTACCGAAAAGGGCTTTGCCCCAGTTATTAAAGAGGCTAGGCCTCCAGATATATGATAAAGCAGCTATGCTGCCAGTGGTGTGTTGGTTGGGTGGGTTGAGTTATTCCCCACATGGTGTGTTGGTTGGTACAGGTGGAGAGTAGTGGATGGTGGGTTGAGTAGTCTCCCCAAATAGGCTTGCATACATTCATTGGTATTTCATTTGATATTGAAATGGGCTTGCATACATCCATTGACATTACATGTGATATTGAAATAGGCCTAAGGGCCATACCATTTACAGTAAAAGGCTTCGGCCCAGTGATATGATTTATGAAAAGGCTTCGGCCCAGTAACGTTTAAACGAAAGGCTTCGGGCCAGTATATGTCAAGACTAAATAGAGCTTTGGCCCAGATTGTACTGATACTGTGTTTTCACTGTTTGTTTGTTATTGGGATTACACACTGAGTTTTCGTAAACTCACCCCGTTTCTAACTGCGCAGGTAATCCCTAAGCTTAGATGCTTTGGAGCTGCGAGGGACTCGGAGATGGCCACACTACTGTTTCTGTTTCTTTTAATTGCAATAAGTAGCCGATTTATTTCTTTATAAGTTTTATCTTATTAATATTATTGTTTGGTTTTGGGTTGTAATAAGGCCATTTTAATTATTTTTCTGGGATTATTTTACTTTTCATAACTTTAATCTGTTTGTTATTAAATGGGCTAGACTTAGGACGTGTTTTCAAAATGATAATTGTTTTCAAAATAACACCACGCCATGATTATCCGATTTATCAAAGATTTCAACGTAAATAAATTTCAAATCAATATAACTAAGTGTGGCAATGGTTATGGGCATGTCTAGGATTGGATCCAACCGAAGAGCTTGGTACTTAAGCAACCTTCATGGCTCACCTCCTCTGTTACGGATTCCTACCTGGTGTCCATCTCCCATTCACTTTGTTAGCTTAACAAAAGTCGATTTTTAAAGCACTAAAACGAAACATGGATTTTTAACTTTAATGTGGCACGTCAGATTTGGCCATAACGTCTGGGCCGGGTTTGGGGTGTTACAATGAGGTAAACCACCTAGACATGCAGGTAATGCTAGTGGAAATCAAAGAGGGACCAAAGATACTATTGTACGTTCTGAGGCTCGTGCTCCTGCCAGAGCCTATGCTATACGCGCGCGCAAGGATGCTTCGTTGCCAGATGTTATTACCAGTACTTTCACTCTTTTTGATACTAATGTTATTGCTTTGATCAACCCCGGTTCTACTCATTCATATGTATGTGAAACTTTGGCATCTAGTAGGACTCTACCTGTTGAGTCTACTGAGTTTGTGATTCAAGTGTCGAATCCTTTGGGCGGTTATGTGCTAGTTGACAAAGTATGTAAGAAATGTCCCCTGATGATCCGATATTCTTGTTTTCCAGCTGATTTAATGTTATTACCATTTGACAAGTTTGATATCATTCTCAGTATAGATTGGTTAACTGTGCATGATGCAGTAGTGAATTGTAAGCGAAAGACAATTGATTTGAGATGTTCAAATAATGAGATAATTCGAGTTAAGTCTACCGATTTGAATGGATTACCGGCAGTGATATCCTCGATGTTGGCTCAAAAATATGTGAAAAAGGGTTATGAAACATATCTTGCATACGTATTGGATAGTAAAGAATCAGAAAAGAAACTTGAGACTATGCCCGTGGTTTGTGAATATCCGGATGTGTTCCCTGAGGAATGACCTGGATTACCACTTGTTCGGGAGGTAGAGTTTGGCATTGAGCTAGTACTAGGGACTACACCTATTTTGATAGCTCCGTATTGTATGGCACCAACCAAACTAAAAGAATTGAAATCTCAATTGAAAGAGTTGACAGATAGAGGTTTTGCTCGACCGAGTTTTTCTCCCTGGGGTGCACCAGTACTGTTTGTGAAAAAGAAAGACGGAACCGTGAGAATGTGCATTGATTATTGTCAGCTTAATAGGGTAACGATAAAGAATAAATATTCGTTGCCACGAATCGATAATTTGTTTGATCAACTGAAAGGAGCCTCAGTATTTTCAAAGATAGACTTAAGTTCAGGTTATTATCAGTTGCGAGTTAGAGACTCTGACGTGCCTAAAACTGCTTTCAGAACAATGTACGGACATTATGAGTTCCTAGTGATGCCGTTTGGGCTCACTAATGCCCCTGCTTTTTTATGGATCTAATGAATCAAATTTTCAGACAGTATTTGGATGGGTTTGTAGTCGTGTTTATAGATGACATTTTGATATATTCACATGACGAAACCGAGCATGCCGAACACTTAAAGTTAGTATTGTAGATTTTACGAGACAAGCAGTTATATGCGAAGTTCAGTAAATGTGAGTTTTGGTTGAGGGAAGTCAGCTTTTTGGGGTATGTTGTATCCGCATCGGGTATCTGAGTTGATCCGAGTAAAATTTCAGCTATACTCAATTGGAAGCCTCCGAGAAATGTTACGAAAGTTTGAAGTTTTTTTGGGACTTGCCGGGTACTATAGACGGTTTGTGAAAGGCTTCTCAATGATAGCAACACCGATGACTAAGTTGCTACAGAAAAATGTTAAATTTGAATGGTCTGATAAGTGCCAGAAAAGTTTTGATCAATTGAAAATCCTTTTGACTGAAGCTCCAGTGTTAGTTCAGCCAGAATCTGGTAAAGAATTCGTGATCTACAGTAATGCATCTCTGAATGGTTTGGGCTGCGTGTTGATGCAAGAGGGTAGAGTTGTAGCGTATGCTTCGAGTCAGTTGAAGCCACACTAGAAAAACTATCCGACTCATGATCTCGAGTTAGCTGCTATCATTTTCGCTTTGAAAATTTGGCGCCACTACTTGTTCAGGGAAAAATGCCATGTGTATTCTGATCACAAAAGTCTCAAGTACTTGATGACTCAGAGAGATTTGAATTTGAGACAAAAACGTTAGCTAGGATTATTGAAAGATTATGAGCTTGTCATTGATTACCATCCGGGAAAGACTAACGTGGCTGCTGATGCTTTAAGCCGTAAATCACTATTTTTTTTGCGAGCAATGAATGTGCAACTGTCTGTGTCCGCTGATGATGTGTTAGTAGCGGAGTTAAAAGCAAAACCGTTATTGATGCAACAAATCCATGAAGCTCAAAAGTTGATGATGAATTAGTTGCAAAGCGAGCACTACGTGTTTTGAAAGAGAATTGAGATTTTTTGATTGATAGCAATGATTGTTTGAGGTTCAAAAATCGATTACGCGTTTCAAAAAATTCAGAGCTTATTCCGATGATTTTGAACGAGGCTCATAGCAGTCGAATGTCAGTTCACCCGGGTAGTTCGAAAATGTATAATGATTTGAAACGTCAATATTGGTGGCATGGTATGAAACGAGACATTTCTAACTTTGTTTCAAAGTGTTTGATATGTCAACAAGTGAAAGCGGAACATCAAGTGCCTTTGAGATTACTTCAGCCGACTATGATACCCGAGTGGAAGAGGGATCGAGCCACGATGGATTTTGTATCTGGGTTGCCATTGTCTCCGAGCAAGAAAGATGCGACCTGGGTTGTTGTTGATAGATTGACAAAGTCGGCTCATTTTATTCCCATACGTACCGATTATTCACTTGATAAGTTAGCCGAACTGTATGTTTCTCAGATTGTAAGGTTACATGGGGTACCTACTTCTATTGTGTTGGATAGAGATCCGAGTTTCACATCGCGGTTTTGGAAGAAATTGCAAGAAGCATTGGGTACTAAGTTGCATTTAAGCACTGCTTTTCATCCCCAGACTGATGGTCAATCCGAGCGAATTATTCAGATACTCGAAGATATGTTGAGATTTTGCATCCTCGAGTTTATTGCCTCGTGGGAACGATACTTGCCTTTGGTTGAATTTGCATATAACAATAGTTTTCAATCGAGCATCAAGATGGCACCTTACGAGGCTTTGTACGGCCATAAATGATGTACACCATTATTCTGGACCGAGCTCAGTGAAACTAAGATCTGCGGAGTTGATTTAATTAAAGATGTCGAACAGAAAGTTAAAGTGATCCGTGCAAGTCTGAAAGCAGCATCAGATCGTCAGAAATCATATGCAGACTTGAAACGGAAAGACATAGAGTATCAAGTTGGGGACAAAGTGTTTCTTAAAGTTTCACCGTGGAAAAAGGTACATAGATTTGGCCGTAAAGGCAAATTGAGCTCAAGATTTATCAGACCATACAAAATTTTAGAACGGATTGGGCCGGTTGCTTATAGACTACTTTTGCCATCTGAACTTAAAAATATTCATGACGTTTTTCATGTTTCGATGCTCCGTCGGTACAGATCTGATCCGTCTCATGTGATTAGTCCATCAGAGATAGAAATTCGGTCTGATTTGAGTTATGAAGAGGAATTGGTTCGTCTTTTTTGGCTCACGAGGTGAAAGAATTGCGGAATAAGAAAATTTCGTTAGTGAAAGTGTTGTGGGTCAAACACGGGATTGAAGAAGCTACTTGGGAGCTTGAAGACTCTATGAAAGAACGATACCCTAATTTATTCGCTGGTAAGATTTTCGGGGATGAAAATTCCTAAGGGCGGGAGAGTTGTGACAGCCCTAATTTGACCCTAGTCGGGAAGTGGTTTCGGGACCACAAAACCGAGTCATGAAAATAATTAAATGCTATATTCTATGTTTATTATATGTGGAAGTGCATGTGTGAAAGTATCGTGTTTTAATTTTGTCATTTGAATGTGGAATTAGCTAAAAATGACTTGTTTGAGAAACTTTGAATATGTGGTAGGTGACTGTCCAAGTGATTAATTTTGTAAATTACTAAAGTAGAGGATTTGCATGTCTATTTTACCACTTTATTTAACTGTACGGTAGTGTGGTTGGTTTAATGCATCATGTGCTTAATAATAATAATAAATTATAAACGTAAATTATGGTATAAAATAATATATGTTATTTTATAACATAAAATAAGGTGATAAAAACAAAGTTAAGCTTTAGTTTTTTTCATCACTTGGCCGAAACTAAAGAAAATAGAAAGGAAGAAGAGAAGCTCTTGAATATTCGATCATTTGGGGGAGATAAATTCAAGGTAAGTTCATGGTAGTTTGGTTGAAATTTCATGTTTTTGAGTTCCTCTCTTGGCTCTGCTTTAAACCCACAAATTAATTTGTTAAATGTTGGTCAATTGTGCATTCGATCATGATAGGAAATTGCAAAAATTTTGTATTTGATGATAGTAATTGATGAATGAAAGTTTGATGGACTATAGTGTTAAAATCCATGTGATTGTAAGTTTATAAGTTTAAATTTTAAAATTTGAATTATGTGTGGCTCAATTGTTTGGAATGGGCATTCGGCTATAGTATGAAATGCAAAGAAAATTTGGTGTTGGATGTTTTAAATGATTTAGATAGTTATAAATTAAGTTTGAGGCTTGGTACTTATGTATAGATGGTCTATTCAGATAACTTGGCTTGTAAGTTTAATGGTGAAATTTATGCTTGGTGAGAATAAATGGTTTAAAAAGGAGCATTCGGCCATGATGTAAAATTTTGATGAAGTGATGTTAAATGCTTTGAATATTGAGTATATATTGTTATAAGTTGAATTTAAGGTTTGATAATTGTCTTTGTCATTGCTGAATGTGTGTTTAGTTAAAGAAAATTTGTTAAAGTGCTTAATTAATTGATATTAGGTTAATGGTGTGTGTATAAATTATTTAAAATATAAATTTTGTATGATCATTAAAGGTTATATATGAATTCGGCCTTGGGAGGAATTTTAGTATAAAATGCTTGAATGTTAAATAGGTTATTACTTTAATGACCGAATGTGCCAAAGGCTAATACATGGTCTAGTTGATCAATATGTGATATGGGAACGAGAATAAATATCTATTTGATGAGCTATATATTCGGCTATATGGTTGAGATATGTATATGAAAATATGATAAGCCATATGAGTTTTGTGTTTGTGTATGTGAACTAGGTATACAATGAATATTCGACTATGAAGGTTAAAGGTTAAATCATAGGAATTTTGGTGACATACATATTCAGTCATTAGGATTATATGTACTTTGGCTATGTGGGTTATGCGTTAAGGTAAGTTACTTATGTGATATGTATATTTGGTCATAAAGGTGTACATGAGGAAATATTAAATTAATTGTATTAAATTGCGTAATGTGATTAAAAATGTGTATGACTATTTTGTATTTGAGCTAAAAGTAACTATATGACCTATTAAATTTCTTGTCACATTCAGCCATAAGCTAGCATGATGGGACTTTAATAAGTTAAATTTGTTTGAATTAGCTCAAGAGCATAGAGAACCAAGGTTGGACAGGGGAAAAGAGAAAGTAGTTGAATAGCCGATCCGAGACTGTTCGAAAATATTCGAGGTAAGTTTTAAGTAGTTAAACATAAATAATATTCAATAATGATATGACATATTATGAGAATTAAGTATTACTTGTAATGTATGTATATGGCCGAATGACAAATATAATATGGAAGTAAAATGTGATATGCTTTTATGATCAAATGATAAGTGTTAGATGAATATGAGTGAGATGTTATGTGTAAACTATCAAATGATAAGTATGAATGATGTAATGAAATAAAAGTGAATAAAATGTAGGATGATATATTTGAATGATGCTAATACCTAATTTGGTGTGATTGTGTTATATGAAACTTGTTGATTTGAATATCGTACGGTACTAATCGAGCCTTTGAGCTTAGCAGGCTATAATGCCGGTGAAATGATATCGGGCCTTTGAGCCTAGCAGGCTATAATGCCGGTGAGATTCTATTCGGGCCTTCGAGCCTAGCAAGCTATAATGCCGGTGAAATGATATTTGGCTTCGAGCCTAGCAGGCGAAATGCCGGTGGATGAATTTGGGTTTAAAACCTAGCAGGCTAAATGCCGATGATTTGATAAAAGTCTAAGACTAAGATACCTCGTGTTAGAACGACAAATGAATACATTCAATACGTTAAGTTGGCCAGGTATGTATTCTGTATTTATTTGTGAGTTTGATTTGAATTGAATCATAAGTGTATAATGTGATACATATGTGAATAAATGTTATAACTATATCTATGATCATGATACATTCGGTCAAGGTGTGAAAGTATGTGAAAGTATTTGATTTATTTATGTTTTATGAATTTAGATTAAGTGAAATAAGAATGCTAAATGTGCATGATGTTTTGTGTATATCTATTCGGCCAAATGGCAATATACCTAGAAAATGGCCTCTTGAGAAATTGAATGATCAAAGTGTGATTGAGTTTATTTGTTTGCATTGCTTAGAACTTACTAAGCTTATGAAAGCTTACTCCGTTTGTTACGTTTCTCTGTTTTATAGATTGTTGACTCCAGTCACCTGCTCGGGAGGGGATCGTCAGCAACCCGTCACACTATCTATCATTTTGGTACTATTATGTTTAGGACCTAGTATGGCATCTATAGAATAGACTTAAGTGAATGATATTTTGAGATGTTGTTGTATATAAGCCATGTGAATATGGCAACTTTTGAATGTCGGTATAAGTCTGAATTTCGATCTTTGATTGTGTTTGGCTATGCATATAATTGCTAATGAACTTATGTAAATATGAATGTGCAAATGTAGTGTTTTAAATTGGCAACACTTTATAACCCACTCCGGCGACAGATACGGGTTATAGGGGTGTTATAGGGTGCGTTAGTGGCATCGTGTGCTCGATTGTAGTTTGTGTTGGGAAAAGCCGAATACTGCTACTCACCTCTCTTAGTCCTTGGTTCGGTAAGAAGTTCGCATGTTGAAAGTGGACTATATTTAAGGTTGTGTAACAAAGTGGACTTTAATGCAGATAGTTGCCAATAAGTGGGTGATCATGGGTTAAGGGTGATTTGAACCCTACTTGTGCTACCACGGTAAGCGGTATATTATGTTGGGAATTAAGAGATATTAAGAGAGTGGTTAGTCCAAGTAACTAAAAGCTAACTTTGGATCGTTATCTTGGATTTAGGTTGTGCATGGTGATTTCCATTTTCCTCTCCAAAAAGGTGTGTAATCGTACACCCAAACTGCTGCTACTACCAAAACGATGAACAAAGGTGTGTATCCACACCATTACATTGTTGTGAATCGGCAAAAGCCGAAAAGTCGAAACTTCGACATTTAAGGCCTTAGGAGCATGCGAACGCCCGTGTGGTAAACCAAACCCACAAATCAGGGATGATAGACTGTAGAGGCCGCCACAAGCATTTTCGTGAGCTTGGGCCGTTATGGGCCTCATTAGGCTGAGATGGGTCGTGTGGGCCCAATGGGCTCGTGGGCCCTATAGGGATAAAGTTACGGTAAGTGACAAATAATGGAGTGGACTATGGGATCGCAAAGTCACGACTGAAATTGGGCTATTTGGGCCACACGAGCGTGTGGGCCCACTTGGGCCGAATATCAACCTTGGGCCCATTTACAGTTCTTGGGCTATATGGGTTATCTGAGTCATTCGAGACGACTGTAGACCTCTTAAAGGGTCGTTATCTATACTGAGACACCAAAAGTAGTTAAATGACCAAAATACCCCTGAGGGGTAAAATTAATATTTTACCCCTAATGGATGGAAATGACCATTATACCCTAGAGGTAGGTTGACTGATGAGTGTATGATATATGCATGATTGTTTTTGAGTATGAAACCTTGCATACATGTAATATTTATGACTTGACATTCTGCATTGGGGTTGGGATTCTGATTCGGAGGAAGTACTGTACTGGTGGCTTTGCCACGTGTTACTGTTCTAGTGGCTTTGCCATGTATTTTGATATTAGCAGCTATGCCACATTTACTGTTGTTAGCAGCTTTGTTGCATGACTGTTAGTAACTTCAGTGCGATATTAGTGTGGTTGCTGGGTGGGTCGATTTAATCCCCACATGGTGTGTTGGTTGGATTGGGATGGGTTGCATACTCGCACTGTGCTATTACTATTTAGAGCTTAGGCCCACACTGTCTCTGAATAGGGCTAATGCCCAGACTGCACTGTTACCAAATAGGGCTCAGGCCCAGTCCGTTACTGTATGCATTGGTTACTGTTTGATTGGTAGGGGATTACACACTGAGTTTTTCGTAAACTCACCCTTCTTTTTAACTGTGCAGGTAATCCCCAGCCTTAGACGATTTGGAGCCGCGAGAGACTCAGAGGTGGCCACACGACCGCAGATTGTTTGATTATGACTTAATTTATTCAAAGATTTTATATTTGGGTTTTTAATTATGTAATAAGGCCAATTGGGGAATTTTTAACTTTTATTGGTCTTTTGATTTCGTGTTTCAAACTGCTAGAGTAGGAACATCGAGTTTTCAAAATAATAATGTTCTCAAAGAAAAACTGGCATTTTTAACCTTAAGGTTTTTAACTAGTAAAGCTTCTACGATTTTTTTTAGGATTAGAAATCAAAGATAACAAATGTTTTGATAAGTTAATTTCAGATGTAATAACAAAAACCACCGAGTTTTCTCAAGCAGTAAAAACTAAATGGGTTTTAACTCAAAAACGTTTTTCACCAACAGGTTCAAGTTTAAGAAGGCACTTCAATGTGACATGTCAGATTCAGTCGTAACGTCTAGGCTAGGTTTGGGGTTTACAACATAAGCCCGCTATTGATAAAATCAGCAAACATGGGGTTGAAAAATTCAAAGCTACTGATGATGATGATGCTGAGCGAGCTGAAATCTGGCTTGATAATACTATCCGCATGTTTGGTGAGTTATCTTGTAACCCAGATGAGCGTCTAAAATGTGCCATATCTTTACTACGAGACACCGCATATCACTAGTGGAATACACTAGTATCGGTGGTTCTGAAAGAACGAGTGGCCTGGGACTTCTTCCAGACTGAATTCCATAAGAAATACATCAGCCAGAGATTTATTAACTAGAAGCGCAAAGAATTTCTGTAACACCCTGAATTTGGGCCTAGAAGTATTGGGCCTTGATGCGGGTCCGTAAGGAGGTTGTATATAGGTATTTAATTGTGAAAATGAAATAACACAATTAAATGTTTGCTTTAGTGGTTAATGGCTCTGAGAAGTGTTAGAGAAATCTTAGGTTCAAACATGGGCTTTAGCAAAAATTTTGGTATTAAGAGAAAAAAAACCTAGATGCTTGGATGAGGGTTTTTAAACTATTATGGTAAATAAATGACACAAGGAAACATGTAGTTTAGTGGTTGTGGCGTCATTAAGGTTGTATGGGAGCCTGGGTTCAAGTCTTGGCTCTTGCAATTTATTTTGTTCTTTTAAGGGAACCTGGACTTTGGCCTTTAGACCTTATAATTAATTGGGGATAAAATATGACACAAAAAGCCTTGTGGCTTAGTGGCAAGTAGCGTGTAGAGCATCTGGGGGGAGGCATGGGTTCGAATCCCATGGCAAGCAAGGAGCATTTATTTTGCTAACAGGGGGCGGCAAGAGTTGGTGTTGAATTTAAACTCTGATGTTGGAGGGATCCCACATCGGGAAGCTAACATAAGAGTGGATGCGAAGCTAGCTTTAAATAGAGGGAACCATGAGGAGAGTAAAGGTACCTTTCTTGGCTGATCCCTTTCGTTGTATGGCGTGCTCGTTTGGGTTGGGCGTCGGCTAAGAGTGCTCGGAGCTTGGATTAACTCCAGTCGCCAATCAGGTGTGTATTTCTCACTACTCTAGCTGTAGGATGGCTACTTCGGGTCGTGATGGGCCGAAAGGGGTCATGTGGGCCTAATGGGCCTACGAGCCCAATTGGATAAGTTGTTTGATTGGGTAGTAAATATTGGACTAGGTTAGGTGAATCTCATATTTGTGGCTAGATTTGGGCTAAAAGGGCCACACGAGTGTGTGGGCCCATTTGGGCTGAGAATAGGCTTTAGGCCCATTCGTATTGTTATCCCTGTTTAGAATACTTTAGTTTACCAAATTACTGAAATGCCCTCGATTTGTAGAATTACCATTTTACCCTCGATTTATAGAATTACCGTTTCACCCTCGATTTACAAAATTGCCATTTTACCCTCAATTTATAGAATTACCATTTTACCCTGATTTACAAAATTACCATTTTACCCTCGATTTACAAAATTACCATTTTACCCTCAGTTTAAAAAATTACCGTTTTACCCTTGATTGTGAAATTACTGAAATACCCCTGTAGGATAGAATTACCAAAATCACCTAGTTTGTAAAATTACCAAAATACCCCTAGTTTGTAAAATGACCAAAATACCAATGGTTTGTGAAATTACCGAAATACCCTCAATTTGTAAAATTACCAAAATACCTCTGATTTACAAAATTATAGAAATACCCTTGACTTTCTAAAAATTATAGAAATACCATTGGTTTACAAAATTACTGAAATACCCTTGGTTTGTAGATTTACCAAAACACCCTTGTAGGATGAAATGACTAAAATACCCCTATTAGGTAAAAAGACCGTAAAGCTCCTGTAGGGTAAAGAGACCGTAAAGCCCCTGTAGGGTAAAGTGACCGTAATACCCCTGTATGGTAAAATGACGAATATGCCCTTATGTTCCGTATGACTGATGTGCTTAGGATTTACATATATTGATATTGGATTAGTTAAGATTGAGTGACAGGTGGTGGTTATCATAGGCGATTGATTTTGGAAACGTTTCAACTTCAACCCGTAACAGGTGTGTACTAACCCTCATAATAGCTTAGATTAATATTTGCTGAGAAGCCGAAATGCTAAAATACCGGTATTTTAGGAACTTGTAATGTTGCTTTTGGGTAGATGCGATAAATACGATAAGATCAGTGTTTGGATAGATGGAACAGGTAAGAACTTAATTTTGTGCACGATGGTAAGTTGGGCCTCAATGGGCTAAAATTGGGCCTAATGGGCTTTCGGACCCATTTGGGTAGAATTGATAGAAAATGGAATTTGGAAAAGTTGCACGTTAACACGGTTAGTATTGTTGTAAAATTTGGGTTATATAGGCTAAATCAGCATTCGTAGGGCCCATTAGGGGTTTTGGGCCCAAAAGCCCGAATTTGATAAAGTGGGTTAAAGATCATTATTTAAACACTTGGAAATATTGATAATTGTAATGAACATGGAAAATCCTGATATTTGGTAAAATTACGAAAATACCCTTATAATGTGAAAAATGACTGTTTTGCCCTTGTGGGCAAGTGACTGACTTGGACTGTGTGGTTGACGGATTGATTGTGAATATATGTTGGTGATATGAATGACTTGACTGTGATTGTTTATTCAAATATGGGCATGACATTCTGCATACATGACATGTTGCATTGGGTTGGGTTTTTATATGGATGTAGGAAGTGCAAAAGGGCTTATGCCCCAGTTTATTGAACAGGGCTTATGCCCCAGTTTACCGAAAAGGGCTTATGACCCAGTTTACCGAAAAGGGCTTATGCCCCAGTTTATTGAAAAGGGAATAATTGAAAAGGGCTTATGCCCCCGTTTACCGAAAAGGGCTTATGCCCCAGTTTATTGAAAAGGGCTTTGCCCCAGTTTACCGAAAAGGGCTTTGCCCCAGTTATTAAAGAGGCTAGGCCTCCAAATATATGATAAAGCAGCTATGCTGCCAGTGGTGTGTTGGTTGGGTGGGTTGAATCATTCCCTACATGGTGTGTTGGTTGGTACGGGTGGAGAGTAGCGGATAGTGGGTCGAGTAGTCTCCCCAAATGGGCTTGCATACATCCATTGACATTACTTGTGATATTGAAATGGGCCTCAGGGCCATACCGTTTACAGTAAAGGCTTCGACCCAATGATATGATTTATGAAAAGGATTCGGCCCAGTGATATGATTTATGAAAAGGCTTCAGCCCAGTAACCGTTAAATGAAAGGCTTCGGCCCAGTATATGTCAAGACTAAATAGGGCTTTGGCCCAGATTGTACTGAGACTATGTTTTCACTGTTTGTTTGTTATTGGGATTACACACTGAGTTTTCGTAAAATCACCTCATTTCTAACTGTGCAGGTAATCCCTAAGCTTAGATGGTTTGGAGCTGCGAGGGACTCAGAGATGGCCACACTACTGTTTCTGTTTCTTTTAATTGCAATAAGTAGCTGATTTAAGTCTTTATAAGTTTTATCTTATTAATATTATTGTTTGGTTTTGAGTTGTAATAAGGCCATTTTAAATATTTTTCTGGGATTATTTTGTTTTTAATAACTTTAATCTGTTTGTTAATAAATGGGCTAGACTTAGGACGTGTTTTCAAAATGATAATTGTTTTCAAAATAACACCACGCCACGATTATCCTATTTATCAAAGATTTCAACTTAAATAAATTACAACTCGATTTAACCAAGTGTGGCAATGGTTGTAGGCATGTCTAGGATTGGATCCATTAGAAGAGCTTGGTACTTAAGCAGCCTTCATGGCTCACCTCCTCTGTTACGGATTCCTACCTGGTGCCCAGCTCCCATTCACTTTGTTAGCTTAGCAAAAGTCGATTTTTAAATCACTGAAATGAAACACGGGTTTTTAACTTCAATGTGGCACATCAGATTCTGCCATAACGTCTGGGTCGGGTTTGGGGTGTTACAATTTCTAAAATTGAAACAGGGTCACATGATTGTGACAGAATATGAACAGAAATTAGTGGGACTCAGTCGATATGCCCAAAAGTTTGTTTCGATAGAAGCTATAATGTGTAAAAGATTCTAAGATGGGTTGAACGAAGACATTAAACTGCTAGTTGGCATACTTAAATGATAAACCATAAATTATACATATTTTTACCCCGTGTTTAATGCATTTTATGGATGATTTCTCATTAGAATTGGTGAATTTGATGCTCCTAATGCTTTAATTTCATGTTTTATACTTAGGATAGCATAGGAGAGTGAAAGGAACGAGAAACGGGCCAAAAATGGAGAAAATGGGCCAAAGTACAAAATTAACACGGCCTGGATCTCCTCACACAGGCAGACCACATGGCTATGTCAATTTGGCAGGCTCGAACACGGCTTGAAGGAATTGAACACGGGCGTGTGCCACGGGCGTGTCCCTGCCGAGCCCAAGTTGAGTCCAATTCAGAAAAGGCCAATTTTGAGGGTTTTTAGGCTTTCCAAAGCCTATAAATACACCCTAGAGGAGGGGAAAAAGGAGACGGAGAATTGGGAGTAAGGAATTACTCCAAGGAAGCCGATTGATCCATCTCAGAAGTCAGATTCATCATCAAGACTGAAGATCTCTCCTCAATTTCCCTTCAGGAGTTTTGGGTTTTCTTTATGTTTTGTCTTCTTTATTCTTCTGAGATGTTTTCTTATTTAGTTATGAACTAAATCCCCTAAATGCCTAAGGGGAATGAAACCTAAGATGAATCTTGTTATTATTTTCTGAATCGTATGATAAATATTTAAGTTGTTCTTAATTATGTGTTCTTAATTCTTGTTTTCATATCCCAGGATACTGATTTAAGATAAGCTCTTATTCAGAGGAGGAATAGACCCTGGCTAAGAGTACATTTATCATAATTAAGCGGAGTTGATTGCGCACCTAGACATAGGGTAACAAGATTTTACCGAATTAGGGTCAAACCTAGTAAGGGGATCCATAGATCGAGTTAATGCAGCCCTAGAATGTTAATTAGAGAAAAGTCTCGATTATTCAATTTAGGGATTAGACGTTATTAGTCTTGAATAGGGATAATAACATAACTTAGGGATCTCTACAGAACAAGTTGAATGAATAAATCGTCTTATTCAGAGCCAGAATAACAAGTAAAGTCTAGGTGGATTTGTCCTTAGGTATTGTCTTAAGTCAATCGATTTTTCCCAAAAGCAATTCCCCAATTCTTTTCTCTATGAGTTCTTAGTTTAGAGCATTAGTTAATTAAAACAAAACCTCTTTATTCTTAGGCTAGATAATAAAAAGAAAATCATTACTAGTACTTTTAGTTCCTTTGGGTTCGACAATCCGGTCTTGCTAAAACTATACTACTGTTTTATAGGTACACTTGCCTACATCGCGATAATAGTTAGTTCAAGAATGAGTAATTATAAATATTTAAAAGCTATCACAAAACCACGCGGTCATTAAAATAAAAGAGTTCGGAGTACTGGTTGAACGAGCATGCAAAGCCGAAGAGCTCGGGAAAGAAAAAAAAAGCTGACTTTGAAGCTAGAGATTCATGTAAGAGATCATTGAGTAAGTCATTCCAATCGGCATCAAAGAAATTTTGAGATGATTTTAGCCGTTCAAAGGCTACTACGAGTTATTCTAGACAGGATCGAGATAGACCACCTGTGAGCTCGAGAGATACCTTACTAGCTAGTGTTGGTAATGTTAGATCGAATCAACCCGAGTGTAAACATTGTGGTAAACGACATCCCGGTAGTTGTAGATTGCATGATCGGGCCTATTTTAAATGTAGATCGATGGATCATTTCTTTCGTGAATGCCGTGAGTTAGCTGAACAAAACACATACAAAATGTGAAACCGAGTAACATGTCAACTCGAGGTAAACTGCCCAGAAATATGGGTAATGTGAGTAGCAGTCAGATAGGAACTAAAGACATAGCAGTTAAATCTATGGCTCGCGCACATGCAGATTTTATGCCATTCGCACTCGCGAGGAGGCTTCATCCCCAGATGTTATTACTGGTACATTCACTCTTTATGATACTAGTTTAATTGCATTGATTGATCATGGTTCGACTCATTCTTATGTGTCTGAGATCTTAGTATTCAGTAAGACTTTGCTTGTTGAGTCTACTGAGTTTGTAATTAGAGTATCAAACCCCTTGGGTCGGTGTGTTATGGTTGATAAAATGTCTAAAAATTGTCCTTTGATGATTCGAGATTCGTGCTTTCCAGCTGATTTGATATTATTTCCATTTGACGAGTTTGATATAATTCTAGGTATGGACTGGTTGGACTTTGCACGATGCTGTCATAAATTGCAAAAGAAAGACTATTGATTTACGGTGCTAGAATGATGAGATTATTCGGATTGAATCTAATGATCTAAATGGTTTACCAGCAGTGATATCTTTGATGTTAGCTCAGAAGTATGTGAGAAAAGGTTGTGAAGCTTATTTTGCATATGTGCTTGATAGGAAAGTGACCGAAAGAAAGATTAAATCAGTACCAGTTTTGTATGAGTATCCAGATGTGTTTTCTGAAGAATTGTCAGGTTTGCCACCTACTCGAGAAGTAGAGTTTGGTATTGAGTTAGTGCCAGGGACGACTCCGATATCAATAGCTCCGTAAAGAATGTCACCTACTGAATTAAAAGAATTCAAAGCTCAGTTGCAAGAGTTGACAAATAGATGTTTAGTGCAACTGAGTTTCTCTCCCTGGGGTGCACTAGTTTTATTTGTGAAAAGGAAAGATGGAACTATGAGAATGTGTCTTGACTATAGACAGCTCAATAAGGTGACTATAAAGAATAAATATCCGTTGCCACGGATTGACGACCTATTCGATCAGTTGAAAGGGGCTACAATGTTTTCAAATATAGATTAGAGATCAGGCTACTATTCAGTTGTGAGTTAAAGGCTTCGATGTACCAAAGACTACTTTCCGAATGAGGTGTGAACACTATGAGTTTTTGTTATGCCTTTTGGACTTACTAATGCACCTGTTGTTTTTATGGATTTGATGAATCAGATCTTCAGACAGTATCTGGATCGATTTTTGGTTGTGTTCATAGATGACATTTTGATCTATTCCCGTGATGAAACGAGCATGCCGAACATTTGAGACTTGTGTTACAGACTTTTCGAGATAAATAGTTGTATGCAAAGCTCAGCAAATGTGAGTACTGATTATGTGAAGTCATTTTTCTAGGACATGTTGAATCAGCATTAGGTATTCATGTTGATCTGAGTAAGATTTCGGCTATACTTGATTGGAAACCTCCAAGAAATGTTTCTAAAGTTTGAAGTTTTCTGGGACTTGCTGGTTTCTATAGATGATTTGTGAAAGGTTTCTCTATGATTGCAACCCAATGACGAAGCTATTACAAAAAGATGTTAAGTTCGAGTGGTCCGAAAAGTGCCAGAAAAGTTTTGATCAGTTGAAAGCCCCTTTGACCGAAGCTTCAGTGCTAGTTTAGCCAGAATCGGGTAAAGAATTTGTTATCTATAGTGATGAATGTTTAAGTGGTTTTGTAATAGCCCAAAATTGGTTCTAATTAGAATAGAGGTTTCGGGACTACAAAATTTGAGATAGAAATAATTATTTTATGATTATTTTGAGGTCTATGATATGATTGCATGATTGTGTGAAAATTTTGTGAAGAAATTCTATGCATAAAGTGCTCAATTTGAAGTTAGGGACTAAATTGAATAAGTTGCAAAACTTGCATTCTAGAATTTTCTAGTATGAAATTGATTTGAAATATTAATTAGGAGGTCTTAAATAGAATTTGACCAATTACATGGATGGAATTTTTGAAAGTTCAGTAAGGAAGGGCATTTTGGTCATTTGGTAATTAAAAGAAATAAAAAGGGAAAATAAAGCCAAAATTGACTCATCTTTTTCATGGAGGCCGAAATTAGCATGGGGGAAGCAATGGCTAGGGTTTTCAAGCTTTCCAAGCTTAATAGTAAGTCCGTTCTAACCCCGTTTTTCAAGTTCTTTACGTTTTTGGAATCCCGGTAATTTGATTAAGCTTATTCTAGCAATAATTTAACCTAGGCTTCATATTTGGAAAAATACCCATAGGTGAAATGTGTTTATTTTGCTATTTTATGATAGAATATGAGGTTTTAAATTATGTTAGACAACTTGTGCTACTCGGTTTTGAGTGAAAACGAGTAAAAGGGCTTAATCGGTAAAAATACCTAATAGTCATAAGTATATGTTAGAGTGAGAATTTAATGTTGCCATAGAAGGGAAAAGTGATCATAATGTCATAAAACATAAGAATAAGGGATGAAGTTTAATTCCCGAGCCTAGGGGCAAAAGTCTAAATATGCAAAAGTTTAAGGGCAAAATTGTAATTTTGCAAAAGTTTGAGTTAAGGACTTTTTTGAATATTAAATTAATTAAATAAGTAAAATATGATGTTTTAGATCCCGAAAAACGAGATTTGAACCTAGAATGAGAGAAAAATCAAAAATTGGGAAAGTTGGTAAAATGATCGTTTTAGTATCGAGGTAAGTTCATATGTATAATAAGCATTAATTTATGCATGTTTCAATGTAAAATTGATATATTTATTATAATTTCTGAGGTGTTGAAAGTATGTAAGTTGGTATGATAATAATACAGCAATAATGCTGCAATTTATATTTGAAAGCTAAATTTAGTGAATTAATTGAATTATATTAAATTAAATGATTATGGTGCCAAGTTTATGAATTGATTTAAAAATATGTCTATGGTACATGAAGTGTATTGAATTATCATACATAAATGTGATTTCTATGATTATGGATATTATGGGAAATTGTAAGTTCATATGATTTTTAATAAGGCAATGTGTAATTTAATGTTATTGCCTTGATATTAAATGAGATGTAAGTTTATATGTAAGTAATACATCAATATTACTTGTATTATGATATTTTATAATAATATTGGAAATATGTTTGTGGATAATTACTTGATTAGTGAAATTGTTGGAAAAGAGAGAGAAATCCCGGTTGAACCTTCGAAAAGATTGGATGATACAGATAGTATGTAGCTAGGTCACATGTATGGTACTGAGTGCACATCATGTGTACAAGAGAGCTACAAGACATTATGATGTAGCTAGGTCGCATAGGTGATACTATGTGTACACCATGTAGACAAGATAGCTACAGGATATATGTAGCTAGGTCGCATGCGTGGTTCCAGGTGAAGGACACCATATAGACAAGAGAGCTACGAGATAAATTGGCTAGGTCACATGGGTGGTACTGAGTGTTCACCATGTGTACAAGAGAGCTGAACTATATGATGGGTGGAGCTATGTGCTAAAACTACCAAGTATCTAGGACTGATCCGAAGTGTTCAATGGGAGACTCTCTATGTATTGCTTTGTGAGTTTTGTGATGAATAAGTGCAGGAACTTGGTTATGTGAATGATGTGTTCATTAAGTGACCAGGATGTGGTAAGGTTATAAACAAGTAAGTTATACATGAGGATCATTTCATGGTGACCTTGTGATCATGGGCCTATACTTGTGATGTATGAAATATGGTGAAAATGATTTGTGATATGTATGTTAAAATGAGGTTAATACAAAGAAAGTGTGAAAGAGTGAATTAGCAATCAAACTGTCTTGGATAGTAGCAGTGATGTGATTTTGAAAAATAACCAAAAATAGTAGAAATTGAATCAGAGACTAAATGTGATATCAAATTAAAGCTTAATGCGTCTATTTTCATATAAAAGAAACAGAGCAAGAAAAGGAGTTCTATATTTTGAGATATTTATGTTTTTGTGAGACTAGTTCAGAATGATTACGTGATCCCCTATTCTGGTTTTGGAAAATCAAAACAATTTGGATAAAAATAATTACAGGATTAAACTTATATTTTTAAAATCCTTAATGAGTATATTTTCAAGATAAATCAACAAGAACATTATCTGAGTTCTGTACTGTGAGATAATTAATTTTAAGTGAAAAGAGGTCAGAACTGTCAGAAAGTGAAAAAGAGGAAATTTTAATGAATAAAATGTACTAATTGGCTAAACCAAAAATTATTAAAATTTTATGGTAGAAAGATATGTGAGTCTAGTTTTAGGGAAAATTTACGGATCTTAATTTGGAGCTCTGTAGCTTGAATTATAAATAAGTAAGTGACTATGACTTGTGTGGACAATTTGATGTGAGCATTTATTAGTAAATTGTGAAATCATACTTACAAGAATGCTATATACATTAAGGATGTGGAATGGAGAGGAGGAGGAGGAAAATAAATATATGTGGAATACATGGAAACTATGGTACATGAAATATTGATATAATGAAATAAATGATATGTGTTTATAAGAAAACAGAAAGAGAATGATATGTATCATGATATGTATATATATATGACTAGTCTCAATGTAATACTTGTTGGGTATGGAGTTGAATTGAAATGTTTCAGGAAAACATGTTATTTTGTGCATCTGAATTGTGGTATTTTATAAAGATATGATCTAGTTTTAAATATGAATGCTTGATGATTAAGCTGAAGATATTTGGTAAGATGATAATCTTGGTATAAATGTATAAGTGGTACTATAATAAACAAGGTAAAATCAGTATGAGAGACACATGTATGATGACATACAAATGCTATGTTTGTGGTTTAATTGAGAATATTTTATCATTAAATGAATACCATGTTATATGCTTTTGATTTTGTATAAGTGTGTAAGAGATTAAGGTTGACCAAAGCTTGGAAAATAGCCTAGGTATATTCCACACAGGCAGAAACACGACCATGTGTCTCAGCCGTGTATGGGACACGACTTTGGGACACGGGCATGTGGAGCCTTAAAGCATGAAATTTCCAAGATTTTTGTAAGTTCTCGGTTTAGTCCCAAACCCTTTCTAAAGTATGTTTTGGGCTTCGTAGACTCAAATAAGGGACTATGTGTAAGTGAATGAACGTTTTGAAATATGAATGAAATTTTATGGCCTGGATTTTAGTTTTATGTTTGTACGTTTGTCCGGTAACGCCTCGTACCTTATCCCGGCCTCGGGTACGGGTAAGGGGTGTTACAGGTTTGGGCCATGTTTTGATGCAGGAAGGCAAATTCATAGCTTATGCCTCGAGACAGTTAAAGCCACATGAAAAGAACTATCTGACACATGACCTGGAATTGGCAGCTATTGTGTTTGCATTGAAAATATGGCGTCACTATCTGTTCGGTGAAAAATGTCACGTTTATTCTTATCACAAAAGCCTGAAATATTTGATGACTCAGAAAGATCTGAATTTGAGACAGCGTCGATGGTTAGAGCTGTTAAAAGATTACGAGCTTGTGATTGATTACCATCTGGGAGAGGCTAATGTTGTTGCTGATGCTCTAAGCCGAAGATCACTATTTGTTTTGCGTGCAATGAATGCGCATATGGCTATATCTGATGATGGTTCAATTATAGCTGAGCTAAAAGCAAGACCTTTATATATTCAACAGATTTGTGATGTTCAGAAAATTGATAATGATTTGTTAGTAAAGCGGGGCCAATGTGATTTGAATGTTGATTTAGAGTTTCAAGTTGATTGTAACGCCCCAAATTTGGGCCTAGAAGTATTAGGTTTTAAGCATGGATGCAGTTAGGAGACTACACATAAATATTTAATTGTGCAAGAAAGTGGCACAATGGAGTGTTTGGCTTAGTTGTTGTGTGCTCTAGAAGTGTTTGGGAAGTCATGGGTTCAAGTCTTGGCTTCCTCAAAATTTTGGTTTTTAAGGATAAAACCCCTATCTTTGGTCAGTAAGGTTATAAATAAAATTTGGTAAAGTATGATACAAAAGAAGCCCACTGATCTAATAGTAAGTGGCATGATGTATATGCTAGTGGTCTGAGGTTCGAATCCTTTCTTGTGCAAATGGGGATTATTTTTGCTGGTGGCCTTGGGAGGAAGTTGTGTTTGATCGAAACACTAAGGGTTTGAACAGATTTGGTTGGGGTTGTTGTTAGCTAAATTTAAAGAGATGGATGTGTAACACCCCAAACCCGGCCCGGACGTTATGGCCAGATCCAGCGTGTCACATTGAAGTGTTTTTTGAAAACCATGTTCTCATTGAAAACCCTTCTTACTACTCAAAACCTCTGGCCATTTTAAAACTTGTGAAATGTTAATTCCCTTAAAACCTTACTTGCTGCAGAAGCTTACTTTTAAACAGTTGTGGAAATGTGACATTTTGAAAACCTGTTGTTGTTTTTGAAAACCGTGCCCTACTTCTAACAGATATTAAGCATACTAAATAAATTTCCCAAATAAGAGGTTAAGAAAATAAAGAGGCCTTAATACAACCCAAATCAAAACCAAAGTGCTTAACTAAATAAACGAAATAGAAAAACATGTGTAGCTATGTGGTCGTCTCCGAGTCCCTCTGCGATACTGATCCGCCTAACACTGGGGATTACCTGCATAGTTAATAAACGGGGTGAGTTTACAAAAACTCAGTGTGTAATCCCCTTACTAGAGTAACAGTCAGTAAACAGATAGAATTCAGAATCAGTCTGGGCTGTAGCCCATTACAGTAACAGTACAGTCTAGTTCAGAGCTTACATGGGCCAAAGCCCATTACAATATCATTTGGGTCACAGCCCATGTAACACCCCTTACCCGAGATCGTCGCCAGAGTCGAGCACGAGGCGTTACCTGACTTAGCTTACTAATTCGGGCATAAAAATTTGCTTTTAAAATTAATTTAGTTTCATTAATTCAATATGTCCTTAAAAAGGGTCCTCAAGACCCTAAAACATGAAATTGAAATGGTTCGAGAACAAACAGGAATAAATAAAAATTTTCCGATCACTTAAACAAATCAAAACAATTTATTTCATCTTTCATAAATAAACTGTCCATCTACATCATAGTCACTAAATAAATCATAACTTGAGATACAAAACTCTAAATCCAAATCCGTAAATTTTCTATGAAATTAGACTCATATATCTTCTTACTAATTTTTTTTCAGAATTTTTGGTCTAGCCAATTAGTACATTTTATTAGTTAAAGTTTCCCCAGTTTCAGTGTTCAGCTGCTCTGACCTCTGTTCACTACGAATTAATTTTCTCCCTATATAAAATTTAAATAACATTCCATTTATTTTATTTAAAATTAGACTCAGTAAGGAATCTATACATATAAAGTATAACTCCTAATTATTTTTTTACAATATTTAGTGAATTTCTAAAGTCAGAACAGGGGATTTAGAAATCAATCTAACCCTGTCTCACCAAAATTTAAATATCTCGTAAAATACAACTTCTTTATTTATTCTGTTTCTTTCATATGAAAATAAACTCAATAAAATTTAATTCCATATCTCATTCACTATCTAAATAAATTTCTCATATTTTTAGTGATTTTCCAAATTCACGTCATTATTGCTGTCTGATACTATTTTAAAGCTAATTTCACCTTTTTCATGATTTCCATGGAATAACTAGCATTTAGGCATACATAACACCAAACATGTCCTTGATTAGCCATTCCAACAGCTAATATTATCAAGCATTTACATACCATTCATGATCCATATCATAAGATCACACACACAAAATGGCTACGATGCTATACATGCCATACTCAAAAATGAAACGTCTAGCTATACTAAAATAATCCTTGTGATAGTGTGCCCGGACCTCCGACGTACTTTATGATCCCTGAATTAGCTTGCAAAAACTATAAAAAGAAGGAAAATAAAGGGGGTAAGCATTAAGCTTAGTAAGTTTGCATGCAAATAAATAACAACATTCATAAGAATTATCTTACTACTTGGCATGATACTACTTAATGCAACTTCATTAATTGTCATAGACATATTTTAAACTTCTTCACTTACTCACTTAAATAGTTATTTACTTAATCAAATTTATTAATAAATTTTACTTATCTTTTTCCTTATCAAGCATGCATGAACATTATACTTATCTTTGCTCTTCTAGCATGAACTTGTCTTAACTTTTTAGCATAACTCGTCTTACCTTACCTTACCTTGACATTCTCTTTAAATTTTCTCGTTGAACCACTTGGAATACTAAGGATACGCGGGTACCTTACCATTTCCATGACTTGTCATGGTCTTACGTGGTATCCTTTTGAAACTTACCATTGCCATGTCTTGACATGGTCTTACATGGTATCCTTGCCTTATGAACTCACTAATGCCATGCCTTGGCATGGTCTTACATGGGACCTTTGCCTTATAGTAACTTATCAATGCCATGTCTTGACATGGTCTTACATGATTTCCTTGCCTTAGAAACCTTACCAATTTCCATGCCTTGGCATGGTCTTACATGGTATCCTTAAACCCTAATGTCATGACATTTGTATCCTACACATTCCTAAGGTTCAATCGGGACTTTCTGAAATTACTTCTCCATCAATTCATGCTTGAGTCTTCTGTGAATAATTTCATAAAATAAATATAAACATGCTATAAATTAAAAAAATTAACATAAAATAATAGAATATTGCATTTATTTACCGCAAACTTACCTCGAACCAAAATACGATCAACTATATCGATTTAGTCCTCTATCTTTTTCTTTCCCCGGTCTAACTCCGGATTTCGTTCTTCTTGATCTATAATAAAAAATTTTAGCTTATTTAATACTAGCATTTATAGAAACAGTCATTGACTCAAACTTTGGCAAAATTACATTTTTGCCCCTAAACTTTTACATATTTACACTTTTTCCCCAAGGCTCGGAAATCAAACTTCATCTTATTTTCTTATGTTTTATGACATGCTGATCATTTTTCCCTTCTATGCTAACATCAAATTTTCACTCTAACATATGCTTATGAACATTAGGTATTTTTACCAATTATGTCGTTTTACTCGTTTTCACGTAAAATTTCTTAGCAAAAGTTGTTTAACACAATTTAAAGCTTCATATTCTACCATAAAACATAAAAAAAACACATTTTACCTATGGGTATTTTTCCAAATATAAACCCCAGGTTAAATTATTGCTAGAATAAGCTTAATCAAGTTACCGGGACTCAAAAAACATAAAGAACATTAAAGACAGGGTTAAAACGGCCTTACAGTCTAGCTTGGAAGCTTAAAAAACCCTAGCTATGTCTTCCTCATGTGAAATTCAGCCAAGGGGTTTAAGATGGACAAAAATTGGCTTTTAATTTTGTTTTTAATTCATTTTAATAACTAAATGACCAAAATGCCCTTAATTAAAAACTATGGTGTTTTTTCTTCCTTTAGGTATTTTTGTCCAAACTGGTATAATCGTCTAATTACTATCCATGGACCTCCACTTTAAAAACTCGTTACTCACAAGTACTTAGTGCCTTTGTGAACTAGAACACACATTTTACAACTTTTGTAATTTAGTCCTAAATATCAAATTGGACCCTCTATCGATAAAATTTCTAAACGAAATTTTCACACAATCATGCAATCATGCCATAGACCTTAAGATGATAATAAAATAAAATTTTCTACTCAGATTTGTGGTTTCACAACCACTGTTCCATTTAGGCCCTATTTCCGGATGTTACATTTCTCCCCCTTTAGGGATTTTCGTCCCCAAAAATCTTACCTGTGAAGAGATTTGGGTATTCTTTTCGCATGGCCTCTTTAGGCTCGCATGTAGGCTCGTCTACCCCACATCTATTCCATAGTACTTTCACAAATGCAATACTTTTATTCCTTAATTGCTTTACCTCTCGAGCTAGAATCTTTACCGGTTCTTCACCGTAAGTCATGTCTGGCTGAATCTCAACCTCTATCTGAGAAATCACATGTGTCAGATCTGAACGATAACGACGTAGCATAGACACATGAAATACATCATGAATCTTCTCTAACTCAATCGGTAAAGCTAAGCGATATGCTAATGGTCCTTCTCTCTCAATCACCTCAAACGGTCCAATAAAACGTGGACTTAGTTTGCCTTTCTTGCCAAATCTGAGAACTTTCTTCCACGGGGATACTTTCAAAAACACTTTGTCATCAACTTGATACTCAATCTCTTTTCTCTTCAAATCTGCATATGACTTTTGTCTATTTGAAGTTGCTTTCAAGCAATCTCTGATGACTTTTACTTTCTCTTCTGTTTCCTTAACTAGATCAACCCCGTAAATCTGATTTTCCTTAAGCTCTTTCCAATACAAAGGTGTACAACATTTACGTCCATACAAGGCTTCATAAAGTTCCATCTTCAAACTAGACTGATAACTATTATTGTAGGCAAACTCTACTAACAGTAAGTACTTTTCCCAACTGCCTTGAAATTCCAGTACACAGCATCTAAGCATATCTTCAAGTACCTGAATAACTCTCTCTGACTAACCGTCGGTCTGAGGATGGAAAGCTGTACAAAACCTCAACTTTGTGCCCAAAGATTCTTATAATTCCTTCCAAAACTGTGAAGTAAATCTTGGATCTCTATCTGAAATGATCGATAATGGTATCCCGTATAGTCTGACTATCTTTGAAATATACAACTCGGCCAACTTGTCAAGTGAATAATCCATACGAACTGGGATAAAATGAGCCGAATTCGTTAACTTATCAATCACAACCCATACTGCATCTTTCTTTCTCAGTGTCAATGGCAATCCTGTCACAAAATCCATAGTAACTCGGTTCCATTTCCACTCAGGGACTAGCACAGGCTGCAATAAACCTGAAGGTACCTGATGTTTGGCCTTTACCTATTGATAGATCAATAATCTAGAAGCAAACTCTGAAATATCCTTTTTCATTCCTACCCACCAGTAGATTTTCTTCAAATCATTATACATCTTTGTACTACCTGGATGAATAGACAAAGAACTACTATGTGCTTCTTGTAAGATCTTTTGAATAAGCTCATCATTTTTCAGTACAGATACCCTATCTCTGAACATCAAACAACCGTTAGAACTGATCTGAAAATCTGACCCTATATCCAACTGACACTGAGCTCTTTTGGCTAACAACTCACTGTCATTTTTCTGAGCTTCAAAAATTTCTTCAAGAAACATCGGTTTAGCTCTCAACTCAGCTAAGATAAAACCATCATCTGATAAGGCTAGACTAGTGTTCAAAGCTCTTAATGCAAACAAAGATTTCCTACTCAAAGCATCAGCAACAATGTTTGCCTTACCTAGGTGATAATCGATCATTAGATCATAATCTTTGATCAACTCTAACCATCTTCTTTGCCTCAAATTCAAATCTTTTTGAGTCATCAAATATTTCAAACTTTTGTGATTAGTGAATATGTGGCAATTCTCACCGTACAAATGATGTCTCTAGATCTTCAGTGCAAAAACAATGGTAGCTAGCTCTAAATCATGTGTCAGATAGTTCTTCTAATGTGGCTTTAGTTGTCTAGAGGCATAAGCAAATACCTTTCCTTCCTGCATAAGTACACAACCAAGTCCATTCATGGACGCATCACTAAAAATCAAAAACTTCTTACCTGGTTCTGCTTGTACTAAAACAGGAGCTTTAGTCAACAATGCCTTTAACTTTTCAAAACTCTGTTGACACTTCTCAGTCTATTCAAAGTTGACATCCTTTAGCAGCAATCTTGTCAGCGGGGTAGCTATCATGGAAAATCCCTCTACAATTCGTCTATAATATCCGGCAAGACCAAGAAAACTTCTAACTTCTGATACATTTCTAGGAGGCTTGCAATCAACAATGGCTGAAATCTTACTCGGATCAACCTTGATACCTTCACCTGAGACAATATGTCCAACAAAACCAACTTCTCGTAACCAGAACTCACTTTTACTGAACTTGGCATACAACTGATTATCTCTCAGAATTTGTAAAACTATTTTCAAATGCTCTGTATGCTCAGTCTCATCATGAGAATAAATCAAGATATCATCAATGAACACAACTACAAACTTATCCAAGTACGGTCTAAAAATTTGATTCATTAAGTCCATGAAAATGGCAAGAACATTAGTTAAGCCAAATGGCATCTCAAGGAACTCATAATGACCATACCTAGTCCGGAAAGCAGTCTTCAGGACATCTGGCTCTTTAACTCGCAACTGATAGTATCCAGATCTCAAATCTATCTTGGAGAACATAATGGCTCCCTTCAATTGATCAAACAGATAATCAATTCTAGGCAATGGATACTTGTTCTTTACTGTTACCTTGTTAAGCTACCGATAATCTATGCACAATCTCATCGATCCATCTTTCTTTTTTACAAATAGCACTGGTGCACCCCATGGTGAACTACTGGGTCTTGCAAAGCCTTTATCTGTTAATTCCTGCAACTGAGCTTTCAATTCTTTCAATTCCAAAGGTGCCATTCTATAAAGAGCAATAGAAATGGGTGTAGTACCTGGAATGAACTCAATACCAAACTCAACTTCTCTAACAGGAGGCAAACCTGGTAGTTCTTCCGGAAACACATCGGGAAACTCACATACTACACGCACTGATTCAATTTTCAATTCTAGATCTTTAGTGTTCAACACAAAAGCAAGATAAGCTTCATACCCTTTTCTCAAACATTTCTGAGCAGACGTAACAGAAATCATGGCAAATGAACTATCTGACTCTTCTGAATTAACCCGAAGAATTTCACCATTTTTACATTTCAACTCAATGAATTTCTTTCCACAATTCACTATCACATCATGTGTAGTCAACCAATCCATACCAAGAATCACATCAAACTCATCAAATGGCAATAGCATGAGATCGGCTGGAAAATAGTAGCCTCTAATCATCAAAGGGCAATTTCTACATATTTTATCTACTAATACATGCTTGCCTAATGGATTCGATACTTTAATCAAAGATTCTGTAGATTCTATAGGCATACTCATACTAGGCATCAATTTCAAGCAAACATATGAATGGGTTGAACTCGGATCAATCAAAGTAATAACTCTAGTATCATGGAGAGAAAATGTATCCATAATCACATCGGGGGAGAATGCCTCTTCGCGAGAACAGATAGCATAAGTCCTCGCAGGTGCTCTAACATCTCGCCTCACTGTTGAATCTCTAGATGCACCTCTATTACTTGCCCCAGCTCCCAGATTTCTCAGTGGTCTGCCTCTGACAGGAGCTTTGCCTGATCTTACATTCAGTATTGCTTCCCTTTTAATCATCTCGGGACACTCCCGAATAAAATGGTCAGGTGCACCACATTGGAAACAACCTGTCTCAGTTGCTCGACACTGACCTAGGTGACGTCGACCACATCGGGGACACTCTGGTCTATCAGGCTGGACACTGCCACCACTTGCAATCGAAGTGGTCTGAGCTTTTGGACTCATAAATCTTCTGCCTCTGTTTCGGCTAGAATATCCAGCTGAAAAATTAGATCTAGTGGAGAACTCTCTAGGCCTCTTGGATGTAGACTGAAATGACTTGCACATTAGTCTTTTCTTCGTGTCTTGCGTCTCAATTTCAACTTTTCCCTTTCTTTTTAACATCTCCTCTGCCTTACAGGCTCTCTCAACTAGGATAACAAACTTTTTTATTTCTAGGACACCAACTGACAATCGGATATCATCATTAAGCCCATCCTCAAATCTTTTGTACATAATAGCCTCTGTAGACACACTCTCAAGCATAATTGCTGAGTCTAACAAACTCGCGCTCATATTCAGCCACTGTCATATTGCCCTGTTTCAACTCTAGAAACTCTTTTCTTTTCTGGTCAACAAACCTATGACTGATGTACTTTTTACGGAATTCCTCCTGAAAGAAATCCCAAGTGACTCTCTTTTTCGGTACAACTGATATAAGTGTCTTCCACCAATGGTAGGCTGAATCTCTAAGAAGTGATACAACACATTTCATACATTCCTCAGGTGTGCAGGATAACTCATCAAAGACTCTGATAGTATTCTCGAGCCAAAATTCTGCCTTTTTTGCATCATCATCTTTTGTAGCTCGAAACTCTTTGGCTCCTTGTTTTCTGATTTTCTCAACTGGTGGTTTTTCTCTTATAACCGTACCTATGACTGGGGGAGCTACATGGGTGGTCTGATGATCATGAGGACGTGGAGGTCTAATAGCTGGATTCGTACGAACGAACTTGGCAAACCATTCATTCATAGCTTGGAAGAAGGCTTCTCGAGCCCCTCCTCCCTGACTAACTGTAACGGGCCTTTCACTACTATTTGGTGGCACCGTCCCTTCTATGGGAGCGGCCGCGTTACTCTCTACATCATCTGCACCAGCTTGTTTGGGATCTATAACTATAAAAGAAAACATTTTAAAATCGTCAAGAGTCATCACACTATCAACACATCAGTATGGCATGTATAGCTAGACTCTTACTCATACTAAATATTCCAAGAACTGACTAAACCTTTACTTTGATACCAATAAATGTAACACCCCTTACCCGAGACCGTCACCGGAGTCGAGCACGAGGCGTTACCTGACTTAGCTTACTAATTTGGGCATAAAAATTTGCTTTTAAAATTAATTTAGTTTCATTAATTCAATATGTCCTTAAAAAGGGTCCTCGAGACCATAAAACATGAAATTCAAATGGTTCGAGAATAAGTCGGAATCAATAAAAGTTTTCCGATCACTTAAACAAATCAAAACAATTTATTTCATCTTTCATAAATAAACTGTCCATATGCGTCATAGTCACTAAATAAATCATAACACGAGTTACGAAACTAAAAATCCAAATATGTAAATTTTTTCTGAAACTAGACTCATATATCTTCTTACTAAATTTTTTTCAGAATTTTTAGTCTAGCCAATTAGTACAGTTTATTAGTTAAAGTTTTCCCTGTTTCAGTGTTCAGCTGCTCTGACATCTATTCACTACGAATTAATCTTCTCCCTGTAAAGAATTCAAATAACCATACTGTTTATTTTATTTAAAAGTAGACTCAATAAGGAATATATACATATAAAGTATAACTCCTA
Organism: Gossypium hirsutum; assembly: GCF_007990345.1. Classification (NCBI taxonomy): domain Eukaryota; kingdom Viridiplantae; phylum Streptophyta; class Magnoliopsida; order Malvales; family Malvaceae; genus Gossypium; species Gossypium hirsutum. The sequence goes on along the minus strand of NC_053430.1, from coordinate 60,540,293 downwards.
ATTATTTTTCTACAATTTTTAGTGAATTTCTAAAGTCAGAACAGGGGATTCAACAATCACTCTAACCTTGTCTCACCAAAATATAAAGGGGGTAAGCATTAAGCTTAGTAAGTTTGCATGCAAATAAATAACAACATTCATAAGAATTATCTTACTACTTGGCATGATACTACTTAATGCAACTTCATTAATTGTCATAGATATATTTTAAACTTCTTCACTTACTCACTTAAATACTTACTTACTTTATCAAATTTATTAATACATTTTACTTACCTTTTTCCTTATCAAGCATGCATGAACATTATATACTTACCTTTGCTCTTCTAGCATGAACTTGTCTTACCTTTTTAGCATAACTCGCCTTACCTTACCTTACCTTGACATTAGCTTTAAATTTTCCCGTTGAACCACTTGGAATACTAAGGATACACGGGTACCTTACCATTTCCATGACTTGTCATGGTCTTACGTGGTATCCTTTTGAAACTTACCATTGCCATGTCTTGACATGGTCTTACATGGTATCCTTGCCTTATGAACTCACCAATGCCATGCCTTGGCATGGTCTTACATGGGACCTTTGCCTTATAGTAACTTATCAATGCCATGTCTTGACTTGGTCTTACATGATTTCCTTGCCTTAAAAACCTTACCAATTGCCATGCCTTGGCATGGTCTTACATGGTATCCTTAAACCCTAATGCCATGGCATTTGTATCCTACACATTCCTAAGGTTCAACCGGGACTTTCTAAAATTACTTCTCCGTCAATTCATGCTTGAGTCTTCTTTGAATAATTTCATAAAATAAATATACACATGCTGTAAATTAACAAAATTAACATCAAATAATAGAATATTGCATTTATTTACCGCAAACTTACCTTGAAAGAAAATACGATCAACTATATCGATTTAGTCCCCTATCTTTTTCTTTCCCCTGTCTAACTCCAGATTTCATTCTTCTTGATCTATAATAAAAAAAATTAGCTTATTTAATACTCACATTTATTGAAACAGTCCTTGACTCAAAGTTTGGTAAAATTAAATTTTCCCCCTAAACTTTTACATATTTACACTTTTTCCCCAAGGCTCAGAAATTAAACTTCATCCTATCTCCTTATGTTTTATGACATGATGATCATTTTTCCATTCTATGGCAACATCAAATTCTCACTCTAACATGTACTTATGAACATTAGGTATTTTTACTGATTATGTCGTTTTACTTGTTTCCACGTAAAATCGCTTAGCAAAAGTTTTTTAACACAATTTCAAGCTTCATATTCTACCATAAAACATAAAAATAAACACAATTCACATATGGGTATTTTTCCAAATATAAACCCTAGGTTAAATTATTGCTAGAATAAGCTTAATCAAGTTACTAGGACTCCAAAAACGTAAAGAACATTAAAGACAGGGTTGAAACGGACTTACGATCGAGCTTGAAAGCTTGAAAAACCCTAGCTATGTCTTCCTCATGTGCAATTCAGCCAAGGGGTTGAAAATGGACAAAAATTGGCTTTTAATTTTGTTTTTAATTCATTTTAATAACTAAATGACCAAAATGCCCTTAATTAAAAACTATGGTGTTTTATCTTCCTTTAGATATTTTTGTCCAAACTAGTGTAATGGTCTAATTACTAACTAAGGACCTCCACTTTAAAAACCCATTACTCACAAGTACTTAGTACCTTTGTGAACTAGAACACACATTTTACAACTTTTGCAATTTTGTCCTAAATATCAAATTGGACCCTCTATCGATAAAATTTCTAAACGAAATTTTCACACAATCATTAAATCATGCCATAGACCTTAAAATGATAATAAAATAAATTTTTCTACCTCATATTTGTTGTTTTGCAACAATTTTTCCGTTTAGGCCCTATTTCGGGATGTTGCAGCCCATAACAGAATCGATTGGGCCTAGCCTATCTTAGCGTTAGTTGGGCTGAAGCCCATATCACAATAATATCACAATAATATCATACATGCAATGCTGTGCAACCCAACCCAATAATCCAACCGCTAGACACCAACTCCGTCCCCCGGTACACATCATGTGGGGATATAAATATTGACCCACCCATCTGATACACATCAACGGTAGCCCGGTTGCGGTACTACCTTCATTGCAGCAAGCTGCTAATCAAATATTAGGCTTAATAGTCATTGACGGATCCACGGTCGTTAAGCAGCCATGCGATCCTCATATACTTCCTCCGTTCCATAATTCCCAACCCATGCAATATGTCGTGTATGTCATGCTCAATCATCACACGTGTATGTAGAATGACCATACTCAGTAACAGTCTTTTAAACATATATTAAGAGCATATCAGTCATACAACCACATTCAAGTTAATTAAAACGCAGTCATACATTCATAACCAAATCAGTCAAATTTGAAGTCTAAGTCGGTCATTTATCCTAAGGGCAAAATAGTCATTTTACCTTATAGGGGTATGTGAGTCGTTTTACACTACAAGGGTATTTCAGTAATTTTACACTACAAGGGTATTTCAATAATTTTACAAATCAGAGGTGTTTCGGTAATTTTACAAATCGAGGGTATTTCGGTAATTTTACAAATTGAGGGTATTTCGATAATTTTACAAATTGAGGGTATTTCAGTAATTTTACAAATCGAGAGTGTTTCAGTAATTTTAAAAATTGAGGGTGTTTTGGTAATTTTACAAATCAAGGGTGTTTCAATAATTTCATAAATCGGGGGTATTTTGGTAATTTTACAAATCGAGGGTATTTTAGTATTTTCACAATCGAGGGTATTTCAGTAATTTTATAAATCAGGGGTATTTCGGTAATTTTACAAATCAAGGGTATTTTAGTAATTTTTCTTTATTATGGGTTTATTACTGACCTTGGCCCGTTAACAAGTCCTCGTTGGCTAAACTGAACAGATATTATGCACCAGGTAGGATTCCAGAGAAGAGGAGGTGAGTCATTAAGACCGCTTAAGTACCAAGCTCTCCCTAGATCCAACCCTAGACATGCATATACCCATTGCCACACCTTAACCTTATGACTCGTCCACGGTCGCGATTAATTAATTATTTAAGTTTTATGTCTGCTTGGGTAGTTACCAAAAACTAGGTCCACAACCCCTTTACTATACACTAACAGATCCACACTTATTCATTTGGGCCTTTTAGCCCCAATCTCGTTGACATGGCCCATCAAGCCCAATCACATTCATATGGCCCATCAGGCCCAACTACTTCCCACCTAACAGTTAGATTTACACAAGCAGGCCCAAGGGCCCATTTGACCCATCAAGGCCCAGAACAGCCCCAGCACACGAGAATGCTCGTGGCGGCTTTTAGCCTTTGCCGATTTCCAACAAAGAAGGGCGTGAATACACACCTATTTATGAGAATGTACTGAAGTCCACGATCACCAACCTTGGCACATCTTATTAGCTTCCCGATGTGGGATTACTTTCAACCATTAGGAAAATTCATTATTTTCTTATGACCACCTCAACCACAGAGTTCCAGTCCAACTCTACCTACTACACAGCTCAAACAGCAAAATAAATACTCCATTGCGCATCCCAAGATTTGAACCTTAGACCTCACAGTTACACAACATGCCACATTGCCACTCCACCACAAGCTCTTTCTATGTCATATTTTATCCTCAATCAAATATAAGGTCTATAGGCCAAAGTCTAGGTTCCTTTAAAAGAAAGACCAAAATAAATTGCAAGAGCCAAGACTTGAACCCAGGCTCTCTTGCAACCTTAATGATGCCACAACCACTAGACCACAAGCTTCCTTGTGTCATTTATTTACCATAATAATTTAAAAGGCCTTCATCCAAGCACTCAGGGTTTTATTCACTTATTACCAAAATTTTTGCTAAAGCCTAGGTTTGAACCCAAGATTTCTCCAACACTTCTCAGGGCCATTAACCACTAAAGCAGACATTTAATTGTGTCATTTCCTTGTACAATTAAATGCTTATATACAACCTCCCTACGGACCCATACTAAAGGCCCAATACTTCTAGGCCCAAATTCGAGGCTTTATAGGATATGAGAAATTTAAGGAGAAAATCGAGGAAGATTCAAATTTGGAGGAGAGTCTTTTTTAGTTTGAACTCTGGAACTTAGTGTTTTGGTTGTGTAGGTGTTGGGGAAGTGTTTAATGTGTTGAATGCTAAACGAATTTGTGAAGTGTTTTGGTTATGAAAATTCGGCTATAGGATTTTAGGGTGCTGTTTTGGTGTTAGCTAACCATAGGTCATTTTCGTTTCAATACCTCGGGTTGGCAACTTTACTTCTTTTGTTTTGTTTTGGCTCTAATCAAAGACTCCTGAAAACCTCTCAGCCTCTTGTTCATTTTCTTTGGCAGAATACCTAAGTGATATTTTATACTTCATCTTTTCTTTTTCTTTGTCCCCTCTTCTCAAAAGCCGAATACTCCTTTTATTTCAATATCATTCCTTCTTTCACTGTTCTTTGTCAAGCTGAATCATTCTCCCTTTTTCTTTTTTGGCTGAATACCTTAAGTATTGTTAACTTCTTCTTCTCTATTCTCCAACCCGAATACCCTTTGTATTTGGGTAGCCGAAATTGTAAGAGCCAAATTATTTTTCTCCCTTCTCTTCCTATCTTTCTTTTGGCTGAATCTGGCTGAAGTGTTGCCAAAATTCCTTGACCTTTGGTTAAGTGTTCTGCAGTGTGTTTCCCCTAGCTGAATCTCATTTGGTTTATTCTCAATGGTTCGACACTTGGTATCTCTTAGGCCGAATGATTTCTTTCTCTCTTTCCTGCCTTAGGGTGGTAATCATCTAACACCTTTTTAACTCCTTTTTTCTTATGATTGGTGCTAGGGACTCCACTTTTATAATCAAAGTGCTAAGCCGATTACTCTGTCCCTACAAGTGGTGCCTTCTTTATTGGTAAGTACTTTAAATCCTAGACACAGTTTTGTGGGATTATGAAGTTTGATGAATTGGTTGACTGTTTCATGTGAAGGTTGAAGCTTTAGGAAGATACGTGGATTTTAGGAGAGAGAGGGGCCCTACAATAGTTCTTTTGGTAAGTAGCAATGATTCGGTTAAATTTTCTATGATGCTTTGGTTTTTGGATTAACCGTAAATATGATTGATGGTGAGGGGTTGTGGTTGATCATAAGTTCTCAATTTAGAAGTGGTTCGGTTGCAACTCCATAACAGGTGTGTATTCACACACTGAATAGACTGTAGAACAGCAAATATTGAAATGCCAAAAAGCTGGAAGAATGGGAACGATTACTACACGAGCATGCGAATGCACGTGTGGTAAATCTGATGCGATAGTAGAGGCCACCATGAGCGAACTCAAGGGTCGTGGCCGTAATAGGCTATGTTGGGCCAAGTAGGGTCGTACGAGCCCATCCTAGAAGTGTAAAACTCACTAATAGGTGGCAAAACATTGGACCGGCCGTGTCACTCAGATGGCTTAGATCGAATTCGGGCTTGGTGGGCCTATGGGCCCACTTAAATGGGCTTTGGGCGCAATCGCACTGTTTGTTTGCTAAAGGTTGCACGAGTCGTGCAAGACAACTGTGAACCTACTGATAGGTCAATAAGCGTACTTAGACCCCGATTTTTTAATTCACCATTATGCCTCCGAAGGGAAAAATGACTAAGATGCCCCTACATGTTATATGATTGTTATTTATGCCATTTATACTATGCTTTCATTCATGTGATATTATGATGCATGGGGGACGGAATCATTGATTTGAAGGAAGTATATGATTTGTTAAGGTCGCATGGTCGCTTGACAACCGTGGATCCACCGATGGCTTAAAGCCATTATGTGATTGGCAGCTCTGCTATGACATTTGGTTAGTGCCGGAACCGGTGCTATATCAGGAGTGTAGGGATGGATGGGTCGATTAAATCCCCACAGGAGTGTAGGGTTGGACGGGATACAGAGTGCAGGGTTGGTTAGGTATTTGTGCATTGCATAATCTGATCCTGATTGTGACATGGGCTCAGGCCCAATTGAGGCTACTATGGACTAAGGGTTAGGCCCAAATTGGTGTAATGCATGCTTTATGATAATGAGGGTTGTACACACTGAGTTTTCGTAAACTTACCCTCTCTTTTAAATTTTTCAGGTAATCCTCAGTAGGCGTTTGACGTATGGGAGCACACGGAGGTGGCCACAGTATAATCAGCTTTAAATATTCGTATTTTCTTTTACATTACTTAAATTACTTTCTCTTTGGGTTTTTGATGTAATAAGGCCTTTTCTCTAATTTTCTAGCTTTTAATTTGGGGGTTTTTAACTATTATGATTTATTTCTGTTAAAAGTAGAGCGCGATTTTCCAAAATGATATATGTTTTCATAACATCATGTTTTCACAACATTGTTGAAATGCTTCCGCAACAAACATGTTTTTAAAAGTAAGGATGGTTTAAAATGGTTAACAAGTAATTAAGTTGACTTTAGAATTAAACAAAGGGGCTTTTCTCTTTCAAGCGAGATTTATTAATAAGACAATTTTTCTCGAAAAAGCATTTTAATGTGACATGCCAGATTTGGTCATAAAGTCTAGGCTGGGTTTGGGGTGTTACATTGATGTTGAGGGTTGTCTAAGGTTCAGAAATTGAATATGTGTTCCGAGAAATTCAGAGTTGATTCAAATGATTTTAATAAAGCCATTAATATTCGGTTAACTGTTCACCTGGGTAGTACGAAAATATATAATGATCTGAAACAGCTTTACTGGTGGCATGGTATGAAACAAGACATTTCTGACTTTGTTTCAAAATGTTTAGTCTGTCAACAAGTAAAAGCCGAGCATTAGGTACCTTCTAGGTTACTTCAGCTGGTCTTGATACCAGAGTGGAAATGGGATAGAGTCATGATGGATTTTGTATCCGGTTTACCATTGACAACGAGCAAGAAAGATGGAATCTGGGTTATTGTGGATAGATTGACTAAATCGACACATTTTGTTCCGGCTTGCACATATTACTTGCTTGATAAGCTAGCTGAATTATATGTTCTCAGATTGTGAGATTGGACGGGGTACCTATTTCTATTGTTTCGGATAGAGATCTGAAGTTTACATCGCAGTTTTGGAAGAAACTTAAAGATGCATTAGGTACGAAATTACATTTCAGCATAAATTTCCATCCGCAAATAGATGGTCAACCGAGCGAATCATTTAGATACTTGAGGATATGTTAAGATGTTGCATTCTCAAGTTCGAAGGTACATGGGAATGATACTTACCACTGATTGAATTTGCGTGCAATAATAGCTTTCAATCGAGTATCAAAGTGGCACCTTACGAGGTTTTGTACGGTCGTAAATGTCATACACCATTGTATTAGACTGAGCTCAGTGAAAATAAGTTACACATGATTGATTTGATTAGAGAGACTGAATAAAATTTGAAAGTAATTTGTGAAAGTCTGAAAATAGCGTTAGATCGCCAGAAATCGTATGCTGACTTGAAACAAAAAGATATAGAGTTTCAGATCGAGGACAAAGTGTTTTTAAAAGTCTCGGCATGGAAGAAAATTCTCAGAGTTGGTCATAAAGGCAAATTGAGTCTGAGATTTATTGGACCTTATGAGATTATAGAGCGTATCGAGCCGATTGCTTATAGACTATTTTTGCCACCTGAGTTAGAAATGATTCATAATGTATTCCATGTTTCTTTCGCAGATATCGATCTGATCCCTCACATCTGATTAATTCGACAGAGATTGAGATTAAGTTTGATATGACATATGAGGAAGAACCGAATCGCATTTTGGCTCGTGAAGTTAAAGAATTGCAAAATAAGAAAATTTCATTCGTGAAAGTACTATGGCATAGACACTGAGTTGAAGAGGCAACGTGGGAGCCAGAGGATGCAATAAAAGAATGTTATCCAAACCTATTCACCGGTAAGATTTTCGGGGATGAAAATTCCTAAGGGTGGAGAGTTGTAATAGCTCGATTTAGACCCTATTCAGAACGGTGGTTTCAGGACCACGAATTTGAGTCAGAAAAATATTTTAAAATTATTTTATGTGTTTATTATGTGTGAATTTATATCCGTGAAATTTTTGTGTTTTAATTGTTTCGTTTAAGTGCCGATTTAATAAAAAGGGCTTAATCGCGTAAAGTGAAAAGTTAACAGTTAAATATGAAAGTGCTTAATTGAACTTGTCTTATTAATATGAAACACTTATAATGCAACTAGGCCATAACTAAATGAGTTGGATGACTTGAACTATAATAGTTTAAAATTTAAATATAAAGGTTATATATGTAAAATGATTATTAAGTTATATAATATAAAACATAAAATAATTAAAAGCCATGCATGTTTATATTTGATAGATGAAATTAGCTAAAGGAAAAGAAAAAGAAAATAAATCCATATTCGGCCATTGTTAAGCTTAATCAAGGTATGTAACTAGTTCGATTTTTGATAATTTTTACGTTTTTGAGATCGTTGCAGTATAATATACAAAGCCCATGCTTGAATTTCTAATTTTGATGAATATTTTGAGTTATTCCATTGATGAATAATTGAGTTTTGTGATGGTAGTTGATGAAATATGAAAGATATGTTTTGGATTAATATGTTTTGTATTGGAATTTTTGATGATTTTGAGTAATTAGGGCTAAATTGCAAAAATAATAATTTGAGGGAGTAAAATATGAAATATATGAAATGTATGGACTTGTATGAGCATAAGGAAGATTTGGCCGAAGCATGGTGTGTGCAAAATTTTCATGTTTTGTGTTTTTTGCAATTTGGACTAAATTGTAAAAGGTGTGAAATGTCAGGGGCAAAATGGTAATTTTCTCATTTATGTGTTTTTGGACTAAATTGAGTGAAAATATGTTTGAATGAGTTTAATTTGAATATGTTTAGATCAAGAACCCAAGAAATCAGATTTGGATCGAGGGAAAACCAAAGTTGTCAATTAGTCGTCCTGTTCCGATTATCGTTGTCAGAGGTAACTTTATAAGTAAATAGATGTTGTTAATTTTAAATAAATACGAGTTTTATATGCTGAAATGAATTATCTGAAAATGTATATATGAAAGCCGAATTTGAATATGCTTGAACGCTATGTGTACGAGTTTGATTCGACTGAATTACGATGTCTGAAAGCCCCGTACGAACCTTAGGAATAGCTAGGATACATATGTCATGACTTAGGATTTCTAATATGTGTTCTCGTGTAAGACCACATCTGGAACGTTGGCATTGATATATCTGGTTACGTGTAAGACCATGTTTAGGACATCGACATTGTATTTGATTCATGTAAGACCCTGTATGGGACAGTGGCATCGATATGTGATTACATGGAAGACCATGTTTAGGATGCTGGCATTGTACGACATGTGTGATTATCTGAGTATCCTATTCAATTTCGAATGGTTCAACAGGCAATGATAAGTTGTGATTGAATGTGTAAAACGAGCTAAAGTGATCAGTTATTTGATACCTTATTACTTATTTGAAATAAGGTAAGTAGGTTACTTGATATGTGTTGCAAATCCTATATAATGTAAATGAAAATATATGTGTATATGAAAAGTACATTCGGCCAAGGGTTATGTATAGTGATATCTTATTTGTGATTTATGTGCAAATATATGTAATGATTATATTCGGCCTTACGAATATAAAATGTGATTATGTTATTATAAATTGGTTTTGTTAGATTGAGTTATTATTTGCTTATGACTTACTAAGCTATGACAGCTTACAGTGTGTGCATGTTTGTCTCTTTTTATAGCTTTTGGAATCAAGTTATGAGATCGGGGATCGTCGACAAAGTCTATCACACTATCGACTATTTTCGGTACTTTATAAGCCAAATTTCAAACCTATGGTATGTATAGGCTAGATATTACTTGGAAATGTTGAATATTGGTTTGTGTATATATATAAGCCATGCGAAAATGGCTTGATTATAATGTTAAAGTTTGTGTGTTTATGGCTATCTTAAATTCAATGTGGAAGTGTATTTCATGGCGTATATATGTGTGGTATTAGGTTATATGGTTCGGCTTGATTATTATGTTAGTTGATGATTTAGTAATTTAACATGGGATAAGTATATTTTGGTAAGTATGCTCCTTGGTCTATATGTTTGTGATGTTTTGTTAATTGATTCGGTAATGAGAAATGGTAAGTATAATATATAATCAGTTTAATAGTTAGTTCATTTCGGAAGTATGAAATGTGGTATAATTTGGGTGATGAATGATGGTAAATTTTGGCTTAGTATTGAGATATAATGATGGATATGTATTTGATTCAATATTGGCTTTATATGTTCGGTTGCTAAATGACAAGTAAGGAATATGTTGTATAATTGTTTTGCTTGATTATATGTGGTATTACTTATGTGCATTCGTTTATGCTTAGACCTAATGCGGGAATTATGTTTCATGGTATACATGTGATGTTTTAATATGTGTTTCCGTTTGAGAAATGATGAAACTTGGTATAGTGATGAATATGATTATTTAGTTAAATGTTAATGTCACGTGCGAAGAAGTATGTATATAATTGCTTTGTTATTTAATAAGTTAAAATAGGTTTCAATGCATGATTATATAAGGCTAAACCTAGTCAAAATAAAAGTGTATACATAGGAATTAGGTTCGGTCGTGAATATCAATGAATGAATAAGATTTTTAAAAGTCATATTGAAGTTATTTTCTATTGACCGAATGTTGGCTAATTGTTTGATAGTGAATATGTAATTATAAGCATAGTAATAAGCATGCAAAATAAGTGTACTTTTGGTTGATATTTTTACTCAAAATGGTTCATTTTGTTTTGGTAATATGCACATGAATTTGCAATATAAAAGAAGTCTATTTGGCCATGTTGTAACGCTAGCTATTATCTTTTATGATAATGAATATTATGCCATGATATAGGGTAATATGGTACAATATACAAATGTATATTGATTATATTTTCAAAAGCAAATGCCACATATGTTAGTATTAAATAAATTTTGTTATATGATATGTTTGGTTATTATGCACATGTATATCAATGAGATATTAAATGCTGAAATTTTCTGGGGTATTAGGTTTCTTTAATGATAATAATACATGGATTTTGTATGTATTTAAAATTATATTATTTATGACTTTGTGTTTTATGGTTTAGATTATGTGTTTAATGTTTAAATAGATTTATGTTTTAGTTATGTGAATATAACATATGTGTATATGTCAATGTTCAGAATTTGTGTCTCGTCCGGTAATGCCTCATAACCCCATTCCGACGACAGATATGTGTTAGGGGTGTTACAAGCTGTTTCTCTTTAGCAAGCTTAAGATCCAAGTTGAGTTGTTGGAGAGTCCAGTAAGCTTTGTGCTCTAACTCCAAGGGCAGATAACAAGCTTTCCCAAAAACCAACCTATAGGGTGACAAACCTAAAGGTGTCTTGTATGCTGTCCTGTAGGCCCATAAAGCATTGTCTAGTCTTTTGGAACAATCTCGTCTGTTTAGGTAAACTACTTTCTCGAGTATGCCTTTTATTTATTTGTTTGCCAGTTTAGCTTTCCCATTCATTTGTGGATGGTAAGGTATGGCAACTTTGTGCTTCACTCCTTGTTTATCGAGTAACCATTTTAACCATTTGTTCACAAAATGGGACCCTTCATCACTGATGATAGCTCTCGGGGTTCCAAACCCTGTGAACACATGCTTCTACAAAAACTTCATCCCAACCTTATCATCATTCGTAGGATATGCCTCGCCCTTAACTCACTGAGACACGTAGTCTACTACTACCAATATGTACTTATGATCAAAAGATAAAGGGAAAGGACCAAGAAAGTCAATACCCCAAACATCGAATAATTCTACCTCAATAATGTTTGTTCAAGGTATCTCATTTCAGTTGGTGACGTTTCCAACCCTTCAAAATCAATCACAACTCTTTACTTAAGTATATGCATCTTTGAATAGTGGTGGCCAAAAGAATCCAGCTTGGAATACCTTGGCTGCAATATGTGTACCTTAGAAGTGTCTCCCACTTGGAGTTGAGTGCCAATGATATAGAATCTTATGTACTTCATCTTCTGCCACATATCTCCTTATCATTTGATCTGCACACTTTTTAAACAATTATGGTTCTTCCTAGAAATAGTACTTCACATCGTGAATAAACATTATCTATTGATGATACGTCTTATCAATTGGCATCAAGCCACAAGCTAAATAGTTAGAAATATTAGCAAACCAAAGGGTATTATGGACATGATTTACCTTTTAGTATGTGTTCATCTGGGAATGTCTCTTGAATGGGTGTAAGTGAAGAATTCCTTTCTTACGGCTCCAATCTGTAACAACCCATTTTTAGTTAAATCAGAATAGTGGTTTCAGAACCACAAATTTGTTGAAATATTTATTTTATTATTATTTTAATGTCTACAGATGATAGTATGATTGTGTGAAAATTTCGTTAAGAAATTTTATCGTTTGAATGCTTAATTTGAAAAAAATGACTAAATCGCATAAAGTGTAAAACTTGTGTTCTATTAGCTAAAGGTGTCTAATAGCTATAGAATTTTAAAGTGGAGGTCCTTATGTGGTAATTAGCCCATTTATAAAGTTAGTGGACAAAGATGGACATCTTTTAATGGTTTTAAAGGTTATATATTGAGGTTAAATAAGTAATTTATTTATTAAATTAAAATTTAGTAAAATAAAACCATATTTTTTGCTCCATCATCTTCCCTAGCCGAAAATTAGAAGAAGAGAACTCCATTTTTGTGTTTGAAGCATTCTACCATTGACTCTACTGAATGTAAGTGATTTTTTACTAGATTTTTAATGATTTCTATATTTTTGAGATCGTTGCAGCTTAATCTAGCTAGCCAAAGGACTAATTTGCAAAATTGTTAAAGGTTTTGGGTTTTTCCATTGATGAATACATGTGTTTTTTTTTATGTTTGATGATAGAAAAGGCATGCTTGTTGTAGATAAACAACATTTGTAAAGTGATTTTTAGTAAAATTGTCAATTAGGGATTAAATTGTGAAATGTTTAAATTTTGTGGTTAAATTGTGAAATAAATAAAAAATTTGGACTATTATGGGACTATATGGAATTTGGCTAGCATGGGTAGGGACCTAATTGCATGAAATTATGTTTTTATGAGATAATGACTAAATTGTAAAAATGTTAAAATATTAGGGGCAAAAGTGTAAAGTTACCATAAGATGCATTTTGGGCTAAATTGAATAGAATAATAATTAAATAAGTTAATTTTGATTACAAATAGATCTAGAAAAGTGAAATTCAGATTTAGAGAGGGGGAAAAACAAAGTATTGAACTAGTCAATACATTTCGTCGTTTTAACGATCGAGGTAAGTTTGTATGTTAATAAGCATTAATATAATTGTGTTTTAAATGCTTTATTATTGAATTATTTATGAATATGACCTTGCAGGTATATTTGACGAAGATTCGCCATTGAGAAATCCCGGTTGAACCTTTGGAATAGATTAGGATACGAATGACATGTCATTAGGGGTTGTGTGATTTGGGTGCTGCTCCGTACGTCCTACTGGTGGTGGAACACCCCAAACTCAGCCCAGACGTTATGGCCAAATCTGGTGCGTCACATTGAAGTGTTTTAGCGAAAACCTTTTTTCCTTGGAAACACTTTCTTAAAACGAAAAACCTTGATTACTTTGTAAAATCTCTTTTCAGTTGCAGAAGCTTTATTTAGAACATATAACTTTATGAAAACTCATCATTTAAAAATTGAGTTGCGGAAACATAGTATTTAAAAACAGTTATGGTTTTGGAAACCACGTTCTACTTCTAATAAAATATAAAGCATAAAAAAATGATAATAATCCTAATTTGAAATATTAGCCAGAGGAAAGACCTTGTTAGAACCCAAATCAAATAGAAATAATTTAAAATCAAAATATTAAAAATTACATAATAACTAAGTCTAAACTTTTTATGCTAGTTGGCCACCTCTGAGTCCCTCCATCTGTCGAACCGCCTACTAAGGATCACCTGAAAAATTTAAAAGGAGGGGGTGAGTTTTGAAAACTCAGTGTATACAACTCTCAACGAGTATAAAGCAATCGCTAGTCATTTTGGGCCAGAGCCCAATTCAATAATGGTGGTCTCTAGGCCTTAGCCCAAATTAGCCTTGATTGGGTAGAAGCCCACATCGCAATAATATCACAACAATATCATACATGCAATGCAATGCAGTGCAATCCCATCCCAATAATCCATCTGCTATACACCAGCTCCGTCCTCCGACACATCATATGGGGATATAAATATCGACCCACCCAACCGATACACATCCATGGTAGCCCGGTTGCGGAACTACCTTCATTTACACATTGGGCTTAAAAGCCGTCGGTGGATCCACGATTGTCAAGCAACCATGCAATCGTCATATACTTCCCCCGTTCCATAATACACAACCCATTGCAACCTAAGCAGAATATCATATGTATGCATCAGATATGCATGTCACATCCATAAAACTTACATTCAACACCTAGGGGTATCTTCCTCATTTTTTCCCTTAAGGGCATTTTGGTAATTTTTCCTTTTATTACGATTTTCACTTACCTTGGCTCGTTAACAAATACTGTGAGCTGATATGAATGAATACTATGCACCGGGTAGGACTCCAGAGAAGAGGAGGTGAGTCATTAAGACCGCTTAAGTACAAAGCTCTCCCTAGATCCAATCCTAGACATGCATATACCTGTTGCCAGAGCTTAACCCTATGACTTGTCCACAGTCGCAATATATTAATTAATTTTTATGTAGTCATCATATACTAGGCCCAAAGCCCCTTACAAAACCCAGACAAATTCACATACATGTATATGGCCCACTAGACCCAATTATATTCACATGGCCCATTAGGCCAAAATCACATTTATATGGCCCTTTAGGCCCAAATCACATTTATATGGCACATCAGGCCCAATTCAAATTTATAGTCATGCTCACATACGATTTTTCATCACATAGCATCAATTATCAATTTTTTCCTATTATGGGCCCAAAAGCCCATTAGGCCCATTAAGCCTATTCTGGCCTGGTGGCCAATTCATAGCCCAAGCCCATGGAATCTCTCATGGGGCCTCAGACAACCTATCGATTTCCATCTCACGAGTCTTCGCACACTCGCAAGACTGCCATAGTCAAACTTTCAGCTTTTCGATATTTTAGCTTTTCGACATTTTGGCTTTTATCGATCTACTTGTGTGTGCAGTGTGTGTACACACCTTTGGCTTTATATCAAGTTATCATAGGGTAGAAGTACACACCTTATCACCTGGAGTACTAAGGATTCATAATCGCCCAAACCTATATTCAACATTATATTCCATTAGTCACATTCCATTAATTCAAAATAAGTCCACTACTTACCGAAGAACACCCTATACTTGCCTTGACTAGATTGATCGACTACGATCTACCTATGTAACTCAAAATATGATGTAGTCCCCCTTCCGCATCCAAGCGGAAAGTCCCTAACGGCTGACACCTTACATCGCTTTAACTTGGGAGCCTCTATCCCAACCTCTCTGTTAGAACCCCCTTTTTCCATCAGCGATCACACTCTTGAATGAGAGGGAAAAAGAGAAATAAATGGAGAAACCGTAGGTTAATGAAAGTTTTTGAAAGAATAAAGAAGAATCGACTTTTAAGAGTGTAGAAACGAAAGAACTTAAAAATATTTAACAAAATTCGAAGAAGATCTAATTCACTTACCGATTGCGAGATTGCTTGCCAACATGAAATCAAAACCCCCAAAGTGTATGAATCGGCTTTTAAATGAAAAAGAAACAGTCGGCTAAGTTGAAGAGGGAAGAGATTGATTCGATTAAAATAGGGAAGAAAAGATCAAGAATTTGGCTTAAAGAAAAGAGAAGGTGATATGCGACTGAAGCACACAAAAACAACAAATGCCCTTACTCGGCCGTACGACACACATATTTATACTAAAAAATAAATAAATAAAAAATACACCTACACTTCTCAATCGACTTAAACTCGTCAAGACAATTTCCCTCCAAATTCTCTAATTTTATCACCATCATATCTACCCTTAATCCTTATCCTAACCCCTTTGATTTTAGCAAAAAATTCCAATTTGAATTGCATTCAAATTGCTTCCACCGTACAACACTTGAGTAGCAAAATTAAATTCGCCCTTTGCGTGCACCTCCACTTGGACTCCAAACCTTAAGGTTACTTTACCTACTGACACGCTACTAGCCACCTCACTGCATCCTTTTTTACACTACTATTCGGTCACAATTAATTATAAGGCTTATATGCCTAAGCCTCAGTTTTCTTAATCAATAAAAATTTAAACTTTGCTAGACTTGGGATTTGAACCTGCTCCCTCTCATAACCATAGCATGCTTCACGCCACTGCACCGTAGGCGCTCTTGTACCATATTTCGTCCCTAACTATTTTTAAGGCCTATTAACCCGCAACCTGGTTATCCTAAAAATATTTGCTACCATTCAGATTCGAACCCCTGATCACTTGGCTGCACTATTTGTCCCTTGCCACCAAGCCACAAGCTCTTTTGTGTCATTTCTCCTCCCCAATTAATTATAACCTCTTTCTGCCAACCTCCAGGTTGTTTAAAAAAAACCCACAACTTCTGCTTATGCTGCGACTTGAACCCACCACCTCTCCTTACTCCTAATGCTATCATGCCACTGGCCCAAGCGTATCCTTGTGTCAAATTCCCACTTAACATATTTATAAAGCCTAAACGCTAACTTCCCTACTAATCTTATGCGCAATAAAGAAATTTTGCCAAGGCCAAGACTTGAACCCTGGACCTCCTGCTTACTACCCAAGCCCTTTTCCACTAGGCCACATGCTTCCTTGTGTTAGATTTTACCAGGCCTTATTAATAAGCCTTCCACCTAATGCTCAGGGTTCTTTAGAAAAAGAAATGCAAAATTTTGGAAAAGCCCTGGATCGAACCCAGGACTTTTTCCTCACTACCAACCCTTCCTAAATAATTTAACAATTAAACTAAACACACAATTATAAAATATCTAAACACCTTTCTTTTATTCAAGCAGCCTTCTAACTGATCCCAAACTCAAGGCCCATTACTTCTAAGCCCAAAATCAGGGTGTTACAAGTGGCTGAGTTATCCGGCATGTGTTCCGAATTCTCATCAGCTTGTGTGAGCCGCACCATGTAGCTACATCATGACCGGACCCGTTGATAGCTCGAGAGTGAGCATTATATGATATATGTGATTGAGAAAGCTTTGGGTATGTATGTGGCACTTAGGGTGCAAGATTCCCGAGTATTAGATAGTATTCCAAATGGTTCAACAAGTATATCAAATATATGGATGAATATGAAATTGATACGAGCTTGTACAACTATGTACGTTAACTATACAATCATCGAATCAAAGAAGTTGATGGAAATTGTGTTAATCTTTGGATTTAATTCATGTGTTAAATTATGCTTCAAATTTGATTTGCATTTTATGATGTTTATGTTATTGAAATGTGGTTGGTAAGTTTTACTTACATAGCATATGAACTTACTAAGCTTTATAGCTTACTTTGTTTACTTTCTGTGTTTTATAGTGAAAATTGAAGCTAGCTTGAATTGGGAGTCGTCGGAGATTGCATCACACTATCGAGGTTTCACTTTGGTACTCTTAAGCTTATGTTTTTGGTTATATGGCATGTATAGGAGTTATGATAATTTTGGTCTATATTTGGTAATGGATTTAACCATTTGATGAATGTTTAACAATGTGTATAGCCATGTGATTTGGCTTATTTTGGTATGTTTGGTGGTGTATATATATATACATACGGCTTTTGTTATGTGTTTGATAATTTATATGTGATGCTTGCGGAGAATTGGTATTATGGGTACTAAATTGTTGAAATTTGAGATTGGTTTGCTTGTGATTTAGGTAAATTGATGCATAACTGAAAGTGACCATTTAAGTGTTTTGTAACACCCCAAACCAGGCCCAGACGTTATGGCCAGATCTGACGTGTCACATGGACTTACGACTTAGTATGCATTCGTTGGTTTAAGTGATTGGGGTAGTCTTTGTAAAAACAGTGGTTGAATGAAAAGCCGGTTTATCAATCTTTAGGCTATCCATTTGTTGTGCTTGTTGAGTCTTGAAAACGTTCATTAATTTTGAAAACCCACGCAGTCTAACACTAGCAGTTTCGTCATAGTATAAATATAATCAGAAAATAAAACCATAGCAGAAAAAAGGAATTTTAATAGCGGCCTTATTACAACTTAAAACCCAAAATTATATCAGAATATAAAAATAATAAAAATAAACTAACTTAGAAAAACCAACTTTGCAGATGATGTGGCCACTACGAATCCCTCACAGCTCCAAGCCCACTATGGTTGGGATTTCCTGCAGAGATGAAAATAAAGGGTGAGTTCGGTAAACTCAGTGTGTAACATAACCCAACCATAGCCCAAAATAGATCAAACCTCAAAGTCAGACTTATTTGGGCCATGGCCCAGTACAGAAATCAAAATGAAACCCATAGGCCCATAGAAGATACAAAACAAATATATCATGAATGCAGAAATCCCAACCCAGAGCCATCCATAACACTCCCGTACCAGCCTTACACCATGTGGGGAGACTACTCGACCTACCCAACCGCTACACACCACAGAATTGCAGCGAGGCTGCCAGATATTGTGACGAAGTCACCAGATACAGATATTGTGGCTAGGCCACCAGAACAGATATATATATGTGGCGAAGCCACCAGATTGTGGTGAGGCTGCCAGATATTGTGACGAAGTCACCAGAACAGATATATGTGGCGAGGCCACCAGATTGCAGCGAGGTTGCCAGAACGCTTCCTCCATCAATATAAACCCATGTCTCATGCAACAGAAATAATATGTCATGGCATACGTATACAGAAACAGAACATCATGCTTTTCTGAAAAATAACCCTAGGGTTAAAATCATAATTTTGCATGCATAAGGGTATTTCAGTAATTATTACCTATTGCTAAGGTTTCATGCTCATTCTAACATTTACAAAGTAATCAGAAGTACTTACCTCGTCTTTTTACAAAAGTGGGCCCGTTGGCCCATTGGCCCGTTTTCGGCCCATTAAACCCAAAAATACCGTTGTGCACGAAAATGCACACTCTGCACTCTAATCATCCAAATGCACCATATTCATTAACAACTGTCTCACGAGCTCTCGCACGCTCGCGAGTTCACAAAATACTAACGTTTCGGTATTTTAGCTTTTACCAATTCAGTCTAAGGGAGGGTGTTGTTTACACACCTAGTTGATGACGATTGATAACGATATCTCCCACGTGATAATCCTACAATCGATCACTAACACATTAGACTTACGAATTAACAATAACTAACATAAATCCATGTCAACTAACCCAATCATCACACAAGTTAGTCATTTACGCACCCTAAGGGCAAAATGGTAATTTTACCCCACAAGGGTATCTCGGTAATTCTACCCTATAGGGGTATTTCGGTAATTCTACCCTACAAGGGTATTTCAATAATTCTACAACTTATCCACTTGGGGCTAAGGACCCATTGGGACCACATGGCCCATTTCAGCCCATCGCGGCCCGAAATAGCCGTCCTACTGCTAGAGTAATAAGAAATACACACCTGTTAGGAGACTGCAGTTAATCCGTGCTCCAAACACTCTTAGCTGACTCCCAACCCAAACGAGCACGTCACAAAGCGAAAGGAATCAGCCAAGAAGGGTATGCCTACTCTCCTCATGGTTTGCTCTATTTAAAGCCAGCTCTCCATCTACTCTTATGTTAGCTTCCCGATGTGGAATCCCTCCATCACCAGAGTTTAAAACCAACACCAACTCTTGCTGTCCCAACATAGCAAAATAATTAACCTTTGCATTCCAAGGGATTCGAACCAAAGTCCTCTCACATGCCAACTCACGCCACCACCACTAGGCCATCAACTCATTTGTGTCATAAATCCAACACATTAAACTTTAAAACGCACCTACTTGCTTCCAGATTTATTGAAAAGGAAAAACAAAATATATTACAAGAGCCAAGACTTGAACCTTGGACCCCTTGCTTCCTCTATAGCGTCACTTCCTTGTCCCCTAAGTGGCGCCACCTTGCCACTACACCACACTCCTTTTTGTGTCATCTTTTACCCTTTTACTCTTAAAAGCCCAAACGCCAATTGCATCACCTGTTCATAAAATTAAAATTCCAAAGACTACCACGGATTTAACTTAAGTTTGGGCCTTCCAAAGACCCACTAACCTACTAAAAAATATATTTTAACCAACCAGAACACACACAAATTTTAAAAATCACAGAAACACAGAAAACCTAAAAATTAGGGCGTTACAACTCTACCCTCTTTAAAGAAATTTCGTCCTCGAAATTTTACCTGAATCAAACAGATGAGGATATTGTTGACGCATCGCCACTTCTGGCTTCCAAGTAGCTTCCTCTTTGCCATGGTTACGCCACAACACCTTTACTAGCGGAACTGATTTCCTCCTCAAAATCTTAACATCTCGATCCAAAATCTGCACAGGCTATTCCTCAAAAGTCAAGTCTGTTTGGACCTCGATCTCTACAACCGGCACAACATGAGTAGGGTCAAAACGATACCGCCTTAACATAGAGACGTAAAAGACATCATGAATCCTATCCAACTCTGTAGGTAGCTCCAACTAATAAGCCACTGGACCCACTCGCTTAAGAATCCGATAAGGCCCAATGAACCACGGACTTAACTTGCCTTTCCTCCCAAACCTCAATATTTTCTTCTAAGGTGAAACTTTCAAGAAGACCATATCACCCATAGAGTACTCAATTTCCTTGCGCTTCAAATCTATATATGACTTCTGTCTATCAAATGCTTCCTTCAATCGGTCTTTAATCAACTTGACCTTATCCTCAGTATCTGCCACCAACTCAGGTCCAAAAACCTATCGTTCACCCAACTCGGTCCAACAACTAGGTGTATGACATCTTCGCCCATACAGTGCCTCATAAGGAGCCATTCAAATACTTGTCTGATAATTGTTGTTGTATGCAAACTTCGCCAACGGTAAGTAATCCTCTCAACTGCCTCGAAAGTCGAGAACGCATCCCCTCAACATGTCTTCCAGAATCTGAATAACCCTTTCCGACTGACCATCAGTCTGAGGATGAAAGGCTGTACTAAAGTTCAATCGCGTACCCAACACCTCATGCAACTTTTGCCAAAATTGAGATATGGATCTAGGATCTCGATCAGAAATAATCGACACTGGCACTCCGTGAAGTCGCACTATTTCCGCCACATACAATTTGCCTAACTTCTGAAGTGAATAATCAGTGCGGACAGGTATGAAATGAGCAGATTTAGTCAACCTATCCACAATTACCCAAATCAAGTCCTTCATCGACAGTGTCAAGGGTAACCCACTCACAAAATCCATGGTTACCCTCTCCCACTTCCAAAGTGGTACTTTCACTAGCTGCAAAAGTCCGAAAGGTAATTGATGTTCAGCTTTCACTTGCTGACAAGTCAGACATTTTCTCACAACTTTCGTTACCTCTCGCTTCAATCCAGGCCACCAATACAACTCCTTTAAGTCGCGATACATTTTACTCCCTCTAGGATGCATAGCACACAGACCTCCATGAGCTTCTTTCAGAATTGCTTGCCTCAAGTCAGAGTCGTTCGGAATACAAACACTACCTCCGTAACACAGAACTTCCTCACTGTTCAGTCCAAACTCAGAAGTATCCCCATTCTTAACCTGCCAGAATCGAGAAACCAAGGACTCATCCCTCGACTGTTTTTCCTTAATCTCATCCACCCAGGTCGGCCTAACTTGCAGTTCTACTAGCAGACTACCCTCCTTAACCCTCAATTGATGATACCCAGATCGAAGGTCAATCTTGGAAAATACTGAAGCTCCTCTAAGTTGGTCAAATAAATCATCAATTCTCGGCAGTGGGTACTTATTCTTAATCGTCATTTTATTAACTGTCGATAATCGATGCACATCCACATTGACCCATCTTTCTTCTTTACGAACAACACTGGTGCTCCCCACGGAGACACACTTGGTCTAATGAAGCCTCTATCCAATAACTCCTGAATTTGGGCTTTCAGTTCCACCAACTCCTTCGGTGCCATCCTATAAGGTGCAATGGACACCGGTGCTGTTCTAGGCAACAAGTCGATTCCAAACTCAACCTCTCAGTTCAGGGGCAAACTCGGAAACTCCTCTGGAAAAACATCTTGAAAATCCTTGACAATTCTAATTTTATCCATTGTCAGATCCTCAGTTTTTGATTGGCTTACAAATGCCAAATAAGCCTTACATCCCTTTCGAATCCACTTCTCAGCTCTCAATGCCGACACCACATTAGACAGATAATCCGTACGCTCGCCTATCACTAAAACCTCCTCATCCTTTGTGGTCTTTAACATTATTCGCTTAGCAGCACAATCCAGAGTAGCCCTATGCTTAACAAGCCAATCCATTCCCAAAATGAGATCAAATTCTCCGAAAGGTAGCTCCATCAGATCTCCAGAGAAAACTTTTCCTTGAGTTTCTATAGGCACATCCCTATACAGTTTATCTACCCTAACCGAGTGACCCAAAGGACTTAGTACATATACCCCACTCACGGTCTCCTCAGAACGCACACCCAGCGACCCAGATATAGCACATGCAACATATGAATGGGTAGATCCAACATCTATCAACGCAGTGTATGGCATACTGAAAATAAAAAATGTACCGGTTATGATGTCAGGTGCATCACCCTCCTCTCGGCGACGAGCTGCATACACCAACGCCGGCTGACAAGCCTCAACAAATCCAGCACCCCTGCCAGGCGCTCCTTTTCCTCGACCGTTTCCATTACCACCTCTGCCTTGCCCACGCCCTCTCGAAAATTGTGGTCTACCACTCACTGGTTGAGCGACCCTCTGCTCTAAAACTTGAACCTGATCTCGTTCCTGGGGACAATCCTTAACTCTATGCTCCATAGATCCGCATAAAAAACAAGCACCAGAACGTTTTCGACACTCGCCCATATGCATCTTCCCACAATTCCTACAACCCTGCGGTCTAGCAGCATTCATCGGTACTGCTAGAACTGGCTCCATTACCCTTGCTCTCTTAACATTCCTGTTCATACCACCTGAAAGTCCTGAATCTCTCCTAAAACGGTTCCAATCTTTCTCACAATTCTGTCTTTCTGTATGCTTCACTTCCTCAACTATCTTAGCTTTCTCCACTAAAGCACCGCGCTCCCTCTAGGGAGCAATCAGCACCCTAAGTTCATCTCTCAAACCATCCTCGAATTGTACGCTACGCTCATACTCTGTAGCAACAATCCCAGAAGCATACCGGCTCAGTCTCAGAAACTCAGACTCATACTCAGCCACTAACTTACTCCCTTGGACCAGGTTCAGAAATTCTTTCCGATGAGCGTCCACGTAACTAGCCCCAACATACTTTCCTTTGAAGGCTGTCTCAAACAGCTCCCAAGTCACACTATCAACAGGAGTTCCATCTCTTACCATGAGCCACCATTGATAAGCCTCATCCCTGAGTAACGATATGGCTCCCTTTAGCTTCTGCTCCACAGAGCAGCCCAGATCATCCATAATCCGCTCTGTGGCTTCTAACCAATACTCAGCCACATTCGGAGCTACACCAGATACGCCCCTAAATATCTCTGCTCCATTGGCCTGAAGCCGCTCAGAAATAGACCCCCGAATTTCGTTTCCTCTACTTGCCCCACCAACCCTTTCCAAAACTCAGAGCATTTCCTAGGACAGAGCATCATCCCCGGTACCTTGATCATGAGACTCTACCTCCATTGCCGGTGGTACCGGTGCATCTGCTGCCGGTACATGTCCTGAAGACAAAGATTCAGCCTGACCATTACCTCGGCCACGTCCACGGCCTCTTTCACGAGCTACTCGTGTACTCATTTCATATTATCTGATTAAGAATTTTATGAATCAGTTTAATATTTCAGTGTTTATTACAGATATCTTATGAATAACAGTAATTCAGAGTTTGAGTTTGTTTCCTTTTGCGGTACCTAGCTACAGTCTCAGTCTACTTATTAGAGTTTCTATAGTTCCAGTGTTACCCTAACTAAAGTACCATGATAAGGTTTTGTACAAGCATATAACAGATATTTCAGAAACAATCAGAAAGGCTCATAAAACTTACAGACTTGGGCCGGAGATTCGGCGTGCCACCTTCTAAAAAAAACCTAATTTTAGAAAATCGATTTTACTCTTTAAAATCATCTATTTGTAAAGAGAAAATATTGGAAACATTCTCGAAAACAATTTATAATCAAGTTCCAAAAAAAACAATTTTTGAAAACCTTTATTTAGTGTTTCTTTACAAACTCCCATTTTTAGACCCGTTCCACAGCCGAGTTGTTGCAACTTGGCTCTGATACCACTAAATGTAACACCCCAAACTGAGCCCAGATGTTATGGCCAGATCTGATGTGTCACATGGACTTACGACTTAGTATGAATTCGTTGGTTTAAGTGATTGGGGTGGTCTTTGTAAAAACATCGGTTGAATGAAAAGTCGGTTTATCAATCTTTAGGCTATCCATTTGTTGTGCTTGTTAAGTCTTGAAAACGTTCATTAATTTTGAAAACCCACGCAGTCTAACACTAGCAGTTTCGTCATAGTATAAATATAATCAGAAAATAAAACCATAGCGAAAAAAAGGAATTTTAATAGCGGCCTTATTACAACTTAAAACCCAAAATTAAACCAGAATATAAAAATAATAAAAGTAAACTAACTTAGAAAAACCAACTTTGCAAATGATGTGGCCACTCCGAATCCTTCACAGCTCCAAGCCCACTATGGTTGGGGATTTCCTGTAGAGATGAAAATAATGGGTGAGTTCGGTAAACTCAATGTGTAACATAACCCAACCATAGCCCAAAACAGATCAAACCTCAGAGTCAGACTTATCTGGGCCTTGGCCCAGTACAGAAATCAGAATGAAACCCATAGGCCCATAGTAGATAGGCCCATAGTAGATATAGAACAAATATATCATGAATGCAGAAATCCCAACCCAGAGCCATCCATAACACCCCCGTACCAGCCTTACATCATGTGGGGAGACTACTCGACCCACCCAACCGCTACACACCACAGAAATTGCAGTAAGGCTGCCAGATATTGTGACGAAGTCACCAGATACAGATATTGTGTCTAGGCCACCAGAACAGATTTATATATATATGGCGAAGCCACCAGATTGCGGCGAGGGTGCCAGATATTGTGACGAAGTCACCAGAACAGATATATGTGGCGAGGCCACCAGAGTGCAGCGAGTCTGCCAGAATGCTTCCTCCATCAATATAAACCCGTGTCCCATGCAACAGAAATAATATGTCATGGCATACGTATACAGAAACAGAACATCATGCTTTTCAGAAAAAATAACCCTAGCGGTAAAATCGTAATTTTGCATGCATAAAGGTATTTCAGTAATTATTACCTATTGCTAAGGTTTCATGCTCATTCTAATGTTTACAAAGTAATCAGAAGTAGTTACCTCGTCTTTTTACATAAGTGGGCCCGTTGGCCCATTGGCCCGTTTTCGGCCCACTAAACCCAAAAATACCATTGTGCACGAAAATGCACACTCTGCACTCTAATCATCCAAATGCACCATATTCATTAACAACTGTCTCACGATCTCTCGCACGCTCACGAGTTCACAAAATACCAACGTTTCAGTATTTTAGCTTTTACCAATTCAGTCTAAGGGAGGGTGTTGTTTACACACCTAGTTGATGACGATTGATGACGATATCTCCCACGTGATAATCCTACAATCGATCTCTAACACATTAAACTTACGAATTAACAATAACTAACATAAATCCATGTCAACTAACCCAATCATCACACAAGTTAGTCATTTACGCACCCTAAGGGCAAAATGGTAATTTTACCCCACAAGGGTATCTCGGTAATTCTACCCTACAGGGGTATTTCGGTAATTCTACCCTACAAGGGTATTTCAATAATTCTACGACTTATCCACTTGGGGCTAAGGACCCATTGGGACCACATGGCCCATTTCAGCCCATCGCGGCCCGAAATAGCCGTCCTACTGCTAGAGTAATAAGAAATACACACCTATTAGGAGACTGCAGTTAATCCGTGCTCCAAACACTCTTAGCTGACTCCCAACCCAAACGAGCACGTCACAAAGCGAAAGGAATCAGCCAAGAAGGGTATGCCTACTCTCCTCATGGTTTGCTCTATTTAAAGCCAGCTCTCCATCTACTCTTATGTTAGCTTCCCGATGTGGAATCCCTCTATCACCAGAGTTTAAAACCAACACCAACTCTTGCCGTCCCAACATAGCAAAATAATTAACCTTTGCATTCCAAGGGATTCGAACCAAAGTCCTCTCACATGCCAACTCACGCCACCACCACTAGGCCATCAACTCATTTGTGTCATAAATCTAACACATTAAACTTTAAAGCGCACCAACTTGCTTCCAGATTTATTGAAAAGGAAAAACAAAATATATTACAAGAGCCAAGACTTGAACCTTGGACCCCTTGCTTCCTCTATAGCGTCACTTCCTTGTCCCCTAAGTGGCGCCACCTTGCCACTACACCACACTCCTTTTTGTGTCATCTTTTACCCTTTTACTCTTAAAATCCCAAATGCCAATTGCATCACCTGTTCATAAAATTAAAATTCTGAAGTCTACCACGGATTTAACTTAAGTTTGGACTTTCCAAAGGCCCACTAACCTACTAAAATATATATTTTAACCAACCAGAACACACACAAATTTTAAAAATCACAAAAACACAGAAAACCCAAAAATTGGGGCGTTACATGTTTTGTGAATGTAAAATTTGGCATGAATGGAATGGCTTACTTTGATATTTGTGTGTCTTGTGGTTGATAGTATGGAGTTAGCATGAATTAGGATTGGTTGAGATTGGTTCGAATGCCTATTTATGCCATGTTATGTGCCATTTGGTTTGGTTTAGGTAAATGCATTTTAGGTGAGAAAGATGGCTTGGAAAATAGCCTATTTTTGTCCACACAAGCGTGTCTCTCAGTCGTGCATGACACATGGTCAGGTGACACGGCCGTGTGTCCCCTGGAGTTTAATTTGAAATCAGGTCAGTATGCCCAATACACGGGCGTGTGACTTGCCTGTGTGGCATAAGTCAGTATACCCTACAGGTTTGGCACTACCTAGCACATGGCCTAGCACACGACCTGGCACACAACCGTGTGTGGCCATTTCGTAGGGCACAAGGGCTGGTCTCACGAGCATGTGGTTGGCCGTGTGACCCAAGTCAGGGAGTTACACGGGGTCAAACACGGGCTGGGACACGGCCATGTGATCCCATTCCAATTTTTCACACGGCCTGTGTTGTAAAATTTTATAAGTTTCATGAAAATTTCTTGAGATATCAATGTAATCTCAAACCATTTCTAAAGCATGTTTTGGACCTCGTAGGCTCATTTTAGGGACGTTATGAATGATTGTGTGTAACATCCCAAAATAGGGCCAAAATGGAACAGTGGTTGTGAAACCACGAATCCGAGATACAAAAGTTTATTCCAATTAATTTTTATAATTTACCGATGATTAGATGCATCTGTTAGAGTATCGATGGAAAATTTTATAGATAGCACGCTTAATTTACCTACTAAGGCATAGTTGCAAAAGTTGATAAACATGAGTTTTAGATGCTAAAGGATTAAATTGAAGAGTATAATTGAAGTAGGGGTCCTTAAATGGTAATTAGACCATTAGGTTTTCATGGACAAAAATGGACATACATATATAAAAATAACTAAAGTTTTAATGAAGGGTATTTTAGTTATTTGGTAATTAAAAGATTAAAAAAGGGAAAAAGATGGCAAAATGTGCCCATCTTCTTCATTAAGCCAAAATTTCAAGGGTTCTTCATTGCTAGCATTTTGTCAAGCTTCCAAGCTTCATAGTAAGTAATTTTAAGCCCCGTTTTTAATGTTCTTTAAGTTTCTGAAGTCCCAGTAACTTGATTTAGCTTATTCTAGCAATAATTTAACCTAAGATTCATATTTGGAAAAATACCCATAGGTGAAATGTGTTTATTTTGATGTTTTATGGTAGAATATGAAGCTTGAAATTATGTTAAATGACTTGAGCTAAGCGATTTTAAGCGAAAACGAGTAAAACGACATAATCGGTAAAAATACCTAATGGTCATAAGTACATGTTAGAGTGGGAATTGATGTTTTCATAGGTAAATAAATTATTAGCATGTCATAAAACATAAGAATTAGGGATAAAGTTTCATTTCTGAGCCTTAGGGCAAAAGTGTAAATATGTAAAAGTTTAGGGGTAAAATCATAAATGTAAATATTAAATAAGTTAAATTTCCTATTATAGATCAAGAAGAACAAAATTCGGGCAAGCAATGAAAAAGGTTGATGACTAAATCAAAATATTTGATTCTATTTTGTATCGAGTTAAGTTTGCAGTAAATAAATGCAATGTTTTATTATTTATAATTAATGATGTTATTTTTCAGCATCTATATATTTATTTTGTAAATTTATTCCTTGATGATTCAAGCAAGAATTGATGGAGAAATGATACTTAAAAGTCCCGGTTGAACCTTAGGAATCTGTAGGATACAAATGTCATGACATTAGGGTTTAAGGATACCAAGTAAGACCATGCCAAGGCGTGGCATTGGTAAGTTTTACAAGGCAAGGAAATCATGTAAGACCATTTCAAGACATGGCTTTGATAAACTACGATAAGGCAAAGATCCCATGTAAGACCATGCCAAGGCATGGCAATGTTAAGTTCATAAGGCAACGATACCATGTAAGACCATGTCAATACATGGAAATGGTAAGTTTAAAAAGGAAAGGTACCCCTGTATCCTTCGTATTCCAAGTGGTTCAACAGAAAATTTAAAGAGTGTACCAAAGGAAAGGTAAGATAAGTTCATGTTCAAAAGGTTCAGGTTATCTTGATAATTTGTTTAGAATGTTGTTTATTTATTTACATGCAAACTTACTAAGCTTTATGCTTACTCCATTTCTTCTCACTCTTTTTTATAGTATGGCAAAGCCAACTCGAAAAATCGTAAGGACGTCGGAGATTGCCTTACACTATCAACGAGCTATCTCGATATTTTGTGACAAGAAATACTTTAAGTTATGGCATGTATAAGGACTTGGCTATTTGGTGTGTATGTTCTTATGATATGATTAAAGAATGGCATGTGAATACTTGGTAAAGATTAGCTTATGATATAGCTAAATAAGAACATGTTTTGGTATTATGTATGCCTAAATGAGGTTTGATGCAAAGAAATTATGAAGGAG
Source organism: Gossypium hirsutum (assembly GCF_007990345.1). Taxonomy (NCBI): domain Eukaryota; kingdom Viridiplantae; phylum Streptophyta; class Magnoliopsida; order Malvales; family Malvaceae; genus Gossypium; species Gossypium hirsutum. Next base: position 60,510,815 of record NC_053430.1, on the reverse strand, counting down.
TAAGAATTGGCCATGGAACAGTTAGGAAACAGTAGCAGTGATGTGGATTTGAAAAATCACTAAAAATTATAGAATGGAATTAAATGGTGAATGAGGTATAGAATTAAATCTTATTGATGCAGATGGATAGTCTTATTATGAATAGTGAAATAAATTGTTTTGATTTGTGTAAGTAATTGGAAAATTTTTAATTTCCCGGTTTGGTCTCGAACCAATCCAATTGCATGTTTTAGGGCCTCGAAGGCCCTTTTTATGGATTTATTGGATGAACGCGAGTGAAATAATTTTTAAAAGTAAAAAAGAAATTATACCTGAACAAGTAAGATAAGTTTGGTAACGTCTCGTGCTCGACTCCGACAACGGTCTTGGATAAGGGGTGTTACATTTATTGGTATCAGGGTAAGAGTTTAGTCGGTTCTCGAAATATTCAGTATGAGAAGGAGTCTAGCTATACATGCCATACTTATATTTTGATAGTGTGACGACTCCTAACGATTTTAAATTGTTTTTCTTTTATAGTTATGGATCTTGAATGAGTTGGTGCAGATGATGTAGAAAGTAACGCGCCCGCTCCCGTAAAAGGGACGGTGCCACTAGAAAGTAGTCAAAGGACTGTTACAGTTAGTCAAGGAGGAGGGGCTCAAGAAGCCTTCTTCCAAGCTATGAATGAATGATTTGCCGAGTTCGTTCGTACGAATCTGGCCGTTAGACCTCCACCTCCTCATGATCCTCAGACTGCCCATGTAGCTTCCCCAGTCACAGATATAGTTAGAAGAGAGAAGCCACTAGTTGATAAAATTAGAAAACAAAGGGTCGAAGAGTTTCGGGCTACTAAAGATGACGATGCAGAGAAAGCTGAATTTTGGCTCAAGAATACTATCAGGGTCTTTGATGAGTTATCTTGCACACCTAAAGAGTGCATGAAGTGTGTTGTATCACTTTTACGAGACTCAGCCTACCATTGGTGGAAGACACTTGTGTCAGTAGTACCGAAAGAGAAGGTTACTTGGGATTTCTTTTAGGAGGAGTTCCGTAAGAATTACATTAGTTAGATGTTCATCTACCAGAAAAGAAAAGAATTCCTTGAACTAATGCAAGGTAAGATGACAGTGACTGAATATGAACGTGAATTTGCCAGACTCACGAAAGTGTGTGTCTACTGAATCTATTATGTGCAAGAGATTTGAAGATGGGCTCAATGATGATATTCGACTGTCAATCGGTGTTTTAGAAATAAAATAGTTTGTTATTTTAGTTGAAAGAGCTTGTAAGGTAGAGGAGTTGCTGAAAGGAAAGGGTAAAGCTGAAATTGAGATGCAAGACATGAAGAAAAGACAGATGAGCAAGTCGTTTCAATCTACATCCAAGAGGCCTAGAGAGTTCTCTACGAGATCTAATTTTTCAAAAGGGTATTCTAGCTGAAATAGTGGTGGAAGATTTATGGGTCAGAAAGCTCAGACCACTTCAATTGCGAGTGTTGGTAGTATTCAGCTTGATAGACCTGAGTGTCCTTAATGTGGTTGACATCATCCAGGTCAATGTTGAGCAATTGAGACTGGTTGTTTTCGATGTGTTGCACCGGATCATTTCATTCGGGAGTGTCCTGAGATGGTTAAATGAGAAGTAATACCGAGTGTAAGATCAGGCAATGCTCCCGTTAGAGACAGAACTCAGAGAAGTTTAGGAATAGGGGTAGGTAGAGGTGTATCTAGAGATTCAATAGTGAGACCAGATGTTAGAGCACCTGCAAGGACCTATGCTATCCGTGCTCGTGAAGAGGCATCCTCTCCCAATGTAATTATGGGTACATTTTCTCTTCATGATGTTAATGTTATTGCTTTGATTGATCCGGGTTCAACCCATTCCTACGTTTTCATGAAATTGATGCCTAGTAGGAACATGTTCATAGAGTCTATGGGATTTGTGATTAAAGTATCGAATCTATTGGGTCAGTATGTATTAGTAGACAAAGTATGTAAAAATTTCCCTTTGATGATTAGAGGTTACTGTTTTTCGGTTGATCTCATGCTATTGCCATTTGATGAGTTTGATGTGATTCTTGGTATTGATTGGTTAACTACGCATGACGTGATAGTGAATTGTAAAAAGAAATTCATTGAGTTGAAATGCGAAAATGGTGAAATTCTTCGTGTTAATTTAGAAGAGTCAGATAGTTCAATTGCCATGATTTCTGTTATGTCTGCTCAGAAATGCTTGAGAAAAGGGTATGAAGCTTATCTTGCTTCCAGAGTTGAAAATTGAATCAGTGCCAGTGGTATGTGAGTTTCCTGATGTGTTTTCGGAAGAACTATTTTGCCTCCTATCAGAGAAGTTGAGTTTGGTATTGAATTTGTTTCGGGTACAACACCCATTTCTATTGCTCCTTATAGAATGGCTCCAATAGAATTGAGAAAAATGAAAGTTCAGTTGCAGGAACTAACAGAGAAAGGCTTTGCAAGACCTAGTTGTTCACAATGGGGTGCACTAGTGCTCTTTGTGAAAAAGAAAGATGGTTCAATGAGATTGTACATAGATTATTGGCAGCTTAACAAGATGACTATTAAGAACAAGTATCCACTGCCTAGAATTGATCATTTGTTTGATCAATTGAAGGGAGCTACCTTTTCTCCAAGATAGATTTGAGATCCGGATATTATCAGTTATGAGTTAAAGAGTCAAATGTTCCGGAGATTTCTATCCGGACTAGGTATGGCCATTATGAGTTCCTTGTGATGCCATTTGGCTTGACTAATGCTCCTGCCATTTTCATAGACTTAATGAATTGAAATTTTAGACCTTACTTGGATAAATTTGTAGTTGTGTTCATTGATGATATCTTGATTTATTCTCATGATAAGACTGAGCATTCAGAGCATTTGAGAACAGTTTTACAGACTTTGAGAGATAATAAGCTTTATGCCAAGTTTAGCAAAAGTGAGTTCTGGTTACAGGAAGTTGTTTTTCTTGGACATATAGTCTCAGGTGAAGGTGTTAGAGTTAACCCGAGTCCGTGTGGCCCACTTAGTCTCGCAATTTGGGCCGTGGGCTCATTTTTACTATTTAACTGTTAAGGTTGCATGGGTCACTCGAGAAGACTGTGGACCTTCTGTTGGGTCGGTAAGTGTACCTAGACCCCTAATCAATAAAATGACTATTATGCCCCTATGAGATATATGATTATGTTTGAGTATCCCATTTTAAACATATTGAATACACGTATGATATTATGACAGGACATGACATGATGCATGATGTGCTAGATGGGGATGGGTTTTATTATGATTGGAGGAAGTGTATTGTACTTGCAGCTCTGCTACAAATATTGTTTAGTACCGCAACCGGTAGTAGTTGGAGTATAGGGTTGGATGAAGATGGAATATAGAGGCTGGCTAGGTAGGATCTCTTGATTGCATATCTGTATTGTACTATCACTGAGATGGGCTTTGGCCCAAACTGATTCTGATGCTGTAATGGGCTAAGTCCCTAACTGATACTGAACTGTCATTGATATGGGCTTAGGCCCAGATTGCGTATGCTCACAGTTTGTTTAATTGTTATGGGATTACAAACTGAGTTTTCATAACTCACCCATCTGTTTATCTCTATAGGTAATCCCCAGACTTAGGTGGATCAGTGCTGCGAGGGACTCAAAGTTGGCCACACAAGCGCACATACTTCCTTAATTGATTTTAAATTATAAGTAATTTTATTCTGGGTATTTTACTGTAATAAGGCCTCTTTCGTTTTTATTTTTAATGTAGGATTGTTATTTTGTTGATTTATAACTGTTAACAGTAGGAAAATAAAGCAAGTTTAAAAAAAAATGTTTTTCAAAGACACCACAAATACAAACTTGTTTTAAGAGCTTCCGAAAGTAATAATGTTTAAAAATAAATTGATAATAATGACGTTTTAATATGCTTAACTTTTTGACAAACACCTTTCATTTTGAAAATGAATAAACGTATCTTAAAATCACATAAAGAGGTTAAATAAAGAACAGGTTTTCAACAAGATTATACTTTACGAAAAACACTTTAATGACACATCGCCAGATTCAGCCATAATGTCCAGGCCGAGTTTGGGTGTTACATTTAGTGGTATCAGAGTCAGGTTGCAAGACTCGACTGTGGATATGGGTTTCTTTTAAAACTTGGAATTTCTAAAAAGAACTGTATCAAATGATTTGAGGTATTTTTGAAATATTTTACTGAAGCTGTGGTACATTGAGTCTTCGCCGCTGGTTCTGTAAGTCTTCTGAAACCATTGTGTGTTTAAATTGAAATACGGAGACTATTGTAGGTAGTAGACTGTACTGAAACACTCTATTTAGGGTAAACTAAAAATTGTAGTAAGACTTCGATCTGCGAAAATGAACTCTGAATTACTAATACTATTTTCCATAAAATATTCATTAATAAACACTAAAACTGTAAACTGATGCATAAAATTGTAATACTGTTTTCAATAATGAGCATAAGAGGTACTCGTGGGAAGGGTACAAGAGGCTGCGCCGAAGGCCGTGGAGGTGTTCGAGCTGGGTCTTCGTCATCTGGCCACATGCCTAATGTTAAGGCTAGAGAGGCACCGACTTCACCTGTGACTGAGACTGGGTTTCATGATGGTGCAGTTGGGGACGACGTACTATCCCAAGCTACGTTATGAATTCTAGAGAGGGTCGTTGGGCCCAATACTTGTGCTATGGGCCGTTGGTCGGTTACAGAATGACTCCGGTCAAATGGAACTGATATTTTTAGGAGTATTGCTGGGGTTGCCCCGAATGTGGCTGAATATTAGATTGAGGCCACTGAGAGGATCATGGATGATCTTGACTGCAGCCTCGAGTAGAAACTAAAGGGAGTAGTGTCACTACTGAGAGATGAGGTTTACCAGTGGTGGCTTACAGTTAAAGATGGCACTCAGCCCAATCAACTAACCTGGGAATTTTTCAAGACTGCTTTCCAAAGAAAGTATGTGGATGCGTAGAGGAGAGAGTTTCTAAATCTAACTCAAGGTGATAAATCAGTGGCTAAATATAAGGCTAAATTTTTGTGATTAAGCCGCTATACGCGAGGGATGGTGGCAACTGAGTATGTTTAAAATTCTATAGCTATTAGACACCTTTATCTAATAGAACACAAGTTTTACGCTTTAGGCGATTTAGTCAGTTTTTTCAAATTGAGCATTCAAACAATAAAATTTCTTAACGTAATTTTCACACAATCATACTATCATGTTTTAGACATTAAAATAATAATAAAATAATTATTTTGACCTCAGATTTGTGGCTCCAAAACCATTGTTTTGATTTGACTAAAAAACGGGATGTTACAACTCTTCCCCCTAAGGAATTGTCGTCCTCAAAAATCTTACCAGAAAAGAGGTTAGGATACTGTTTTCTCATAGCTTCCTCGGGTTCCCACATAGCTTCTTCGACACCATGACATTGCCAGAGAATCTTAACTAAAGCTATGCTCTTATTTCTCAACTCTTTAACCTCAAGAGCTAAAATTCTGATCGGTTCTTCGCTATATGTCGTATCAGGCTGAATTTCAACCTCTGTCGAAGAGATTACATGTGGCAGATCTGATCTATATCGGTGCAACATCAAAACATGAAATACATTATGGATCCTTTCTAACTCTGACAATAAAGTTAGTCAATATGCCACTGGTCCTATTCTTTCAATAATCCCATACAGCCTGATAAATGGCAGACTCAATTTGCCTTTGTGACTAAATCAAAGAATCTTCTTCCATGAAGATACTTTCAAAATTACATTGTTGCTGATTTGAAATTCAATGTCTTTACGTTTCAAATCCGTGTACGATTTCTGTCGATCTGAAGCTGCTTTCAAACTATCACAAATTACTTTCACTTTATCTTCGATCTCTCTAATCAAATCAACCCCGTGAATCCTTTTCTCACTAAGCTCAGTCCAATACAATCGAGTTCAACATTTGCGTCCATACAATGCTTCATACGGTGCCATCTTTATGCTCGATTGAAAATTGTTGTTATCCGCAAATTCAACCAATGGTAAATATTTCTCCCAATTGCCTTCAAATTCTAAAACATAGTAATGAAGCATATCTTCGAGAATCTGAATTACTCTTTCAAACTGATCGTCGGTTTGTGGATGAAATGTAGTACTAAAGTGCAATCGCGTACCTAAATCTTCTTGCAATTTCTTCCAAAATTACGATGTGAACCTTGGATCCCTATCTAAAATAATAGAAATTGGCACCCCATGCAATCTAATGATTTCATAGATGTACAACTTAGCTAACCTATCAGGTGAAAAGTCTTCTACGTAATGGAATGAAATGTGCTGATTTTGTCAGTCGAACAACGACATCCCAAATATCATCTTTCTTTTTTAGAGACGGGGGTAATCCTGATACAAAATCCATCGTAACTCTATCCTATTTACACTTTGGTATCAATACAGGTTGTAGTAGACCCAAAGGCACTTGATGTTCAGCTTTAACTTGTTGACAAACTAAGTATATCGAAACAAACTCTTTAAATGTCTCGTTTCATGCCCGACCACCAATACAGCTGTTTCAAATCATTGTACATTTTTGTACTCCCTAGATGAATAGATAAACAACCACTGTGTGCTTCATGTAGAATTTTCTGAATATGCTCGAAATTCTTTGGTACAAAAATTCTATTTCAAAACATTAGACAATCATCGGATCCGATCTGGTACTCTGAATCAGTAGACGATTCGTATCGCATTCTTTTAGCTTGCAACTCATTGTCACATTTCTGAGCTTCACAAATTTGCTGAAGAAATAACAGTTTAGCTTTTAACTCAACTAAAATGGAACCATCATTAGACAAAGTTAACTATGTTCTCATCACCCACAAAGCAAATAAAGATTTTCTACTTAGAGCATCTGCAACTACATTTACTTTCCCTAGATGATAATCAATTACTAATTCATAGTCTTTCAACAACTCGAGCCATCTTCATTGTAGTAAATTCAAATATTTCTGAGACATTAAATACTTCAAGCTCTTGTGGTCGGTAAAGAAATGCACTTCTCACTGAATAAATGATGTCGCCAAATTTTTAACGCCAAAACAACAGTAGCCAATTCTAAGTCATGCGTCGGATAATTCTTTTCATGGGGTTTCAACTGTTTGGAAGCATAAGCTATCACCTTGCCTTCTTGCATCAAAACACATCCCAAACCATTCAATAACGTGTCACTAAAAATCACAAACTCTTTACCTGACCCAGGCCGAACTAAAACTGGTGCTTCAGTTAACAATGCTTTCAATTGTTCAAAACTCTGTTGGCATTTCTCGGGCCATTCGAACTTTACATTTTTTGTAACAAACGAGTCATAGGTGTAGCAATCATCAAGAATCCTTTTACAAAATGTCGAGAATAGCCAGCTAATTCCAGAAAGCTTCGAACTTCGAACACATTTCTTGATGGTTTTTAGTCGACAATTGTAGAAATCTTACTCGGATCGACTCGGATGCCTTCTGCTGAAATAATATGTCCCAAAAATCCAACTTCTTGGAGCCAAAAGTCACATTTTTTGAATTTAGCATACAGTTGCTTATCTCTCAAAGTTTGTAATACGATTCTTAACTGTTTAACATGCGAAGACTCATCTCGGGAATAGATCAAAATGTCATCAATGAATACAACAAAAAATCTGTCTAAATACGGTCTAAAGATTCAGTTCATCAAATCCATAAAAACTGCAGGAGCATTAGTTAATCCGAATGGCATAACAAGAAATTCATAATTCCTGACATCTAATCAGTTACTTAAGCCATGCTTCAAATGGGACCTAACGGAGTTCCAAATCGATCACAATCTCCTTACCTAAAATCAATCATAGTCGCACCCTTGGTTCTTAGGAGACGTGCCAATCAACCTCAATCACCACCAACACAAAAGTCACAACCTTTTTATTAAACCCATACTTGGAGTACAATACAATCTCAACTGAACCACACTTACCGCTCAACACCACCTTTCGTATAGTAACCTATGATTCTTTACAACAACCCTAAACTACTTAACAACAACGACATAGTAGATTGTAGATCAGTGATGTAGTGTAGAAAGAACCGAGAAGAAGGATTGATTTGAAAATGTAAATAGAGGGGTAACAGCAAAAAGAGGAAAAGAGAAGAGATGGTGCCAAAAAAAGTGAAAAGTTGAAAGGGAAAGAAGTAAGGCAGAGGCTTACCTACCAATATTTAGCCAAGGAAAATCGATAGAGAGAGAAGAACTGTGTACTCAAACTCGATTGATCAAAGAACACTTTCCAAATCCGAAAACAAAAATAGAGAGGGAGAGATAAAGCATTCAGCCAAGGTAGTATGATGAAAAACGGTAAAGAATTTAGAGAGAAAAAAGATAGGGTATTCGACCAAAGCTTGAGAGAGAGGGAGAAGAGAAGAGAATCGACCAAGGCAAAAGAGGACAAAGAGAATGACTAATAGATGAGAGCCAATTGGTCAAAGAGAACTCGAGGGAAGTGTAAACTCGAAATAAATAACAACAAAAAGGACACGAGACTACCCAAATGGTCTTTTGCAATAATCGGCCACAAAACCAAAGAAGTGAAAAGAAGTAAGAAGAAAAAAGTCAGACACCAAAAATGAGGAGAGAAAACATACCAATCCCTAGCTGAATTCTTGAGTGGCTAGCATACCAATTCGGCACTAACTCTTCCATACTTCAAAATCCCAAATTTTCCTCCCCAAATCACTCAAACTGTCTTCCAATCCCTTGACCCACTCCTCAAAACTCTCATCCAATCTCTCCACCATTTAATTTGAACCCCCTTCAAACTCTTTAGAGTTTCGGCCAAGCTAGAACACTCCCGTGTACTCACAGTAAAAAAAATTCCATTACGTAGACCAAGACTTGAACTTCAGACCTTAGACATTGGTAACACGCTACTTATCCCTAGACCAGGAGGCCCTTTCTGGCATGTTTCACCCATATTTATTTAAGAACCTACTGACCAGAGACAGGGCTTATTCAAAATAAAAACAAAACTTTTGGACAAGCTAAGGCTTGAACCCAAGACTTCTCACACTCTTCCCAGGACACTTAACCACTAAAGCAGACATGCCTTTGTGTGACACAAACATACAAAAATAAATACTTAGAATTATTTTTTGGGGCGTTACATAGCGAATATGGGAACAGCTTGAATCGTAGTGCTCTTCAGGTACTCAAGCTAACTTGAAAGAATCACTCACCTCCATAAACAATTTTAAGTGAAGATGAGGATCTTTGGTAGGCATTCCACTGAATTGGTCCACTGTCTAAAGCATCTGGAACATGACTAGCTTCAACTCAAACTATTGTGCCTCAATTTTGGGTCTCTTAACACTCGGATTAAGATCATGAAACACTGGCGCGACACACTGTCTTAGAGCTTTATCCTTATCATCAGCAATAAGGATAGGATTTTGAGTAGGGTTTGCTCTGTTTCCTTGATTTGGATTTTCGGAGTTCATCTCTTCGGTCCTTCTCTAACTTGCTTGTCTTCTTCATTGTCGAAAAGTTCTTTCAATCTCAAGGTCTACGGTGAGTAAATCGATGATTCAATCAATACTCATAAACACCTGAAACAAACACATAAAAAATTAATTAACTTAAAATTGAACAAAAAATAAACCAAACTGTAAAGTTAACAAATTCACAAATAATGACTTTCTAAAATAGCCCCCGAAAATGACACCAAAAAATTGGAATGACGAAAATGTGCAAGTATACACAATGGCAACAAGTAATAAAGTGACAAGTAAATGTTGAGTTATCGTACCCATAGGGACAGTGAAAGACTTATTTATGAATGCAATTAAAAACACTTTGCTGAAGAATAAATATATTTTGATTTTGAAAAAGTGATTAAAAAACTAAGTAAAATAAAATAAAATAAGTTAAATAAAAATAAAAGTTCCAATGCATGATTTCAAAAGATGATTTAAATCAGGATGACATAATTGTGTTAGATTAATTACATTTCTTAACTTAGAGTTACTAAACTCATGTTCATGTTGTTACGAATAAATTCACGACAACTCAGTAATTTGCTAACTTATGAACATATTCACCCACCAAAATCAATTTATCTCTTAACTATATCTCTATGTCAATTCAACTGATTAAACAAATTTTAATAAGTAAATGTGTTAATGCACATAAATACTTATGAAATTAAAATAACCTCTTGTACATATCTCTATGCAAATTCAAACAATTAATTCAATTTTCATAAGCAAGTAAAAGATTACATGAGGTAACAATGTATTTTTACCTTGAAACAATTTAATCACAATAATCTTGCAAGTTATGCAAGGCTAATGTATCGTTAGATACCCTTGCTAATTGAACCCACAGCTACCTTAGATGATTAAACATGCACTGATTAAGTATTGTGTCAATTAATTACAATTTCAATCCATTTAAATAATTAATTCATTAGTTACCTTACAATTGAAATGCAAGAATAACTTAGTCATGGTTTTACTTAATCAAACATCTTTCCAAGGCCTATAACAACACAAAAACAATTTTAATAAATTAAGTGGACAAAATGCAATCAACCTAACACGAATTAAATTTAAGCCATATTAATTAAATAAAACATATTAACATCAAAAATATTCATAGACATGTTCATAAAAACAATAATAAAATTAAAAGGATATGAAGCAAGAATCAAATACGCTGTTTCTGTAACACCCCTTACCCGTATTCAATGCCGAAATAGAGTTTCAGAGCATTACCAGACTTATTAAACAATTAAACATACATTTCACTTACATCTACAAAATCCATGTAATTTATCATTCAACATCATCACACTGTCCCTAATACGAGCCTACAAGGCCCTAAACATGCATTTTATGTGGTTCAGGACTAAATAAAAAACTCAGGATAATTTTGGAACACTTAGAAAAATTTTACAAAATACAGGGGACAAACGCCCATGTAATAGCCCGTTTTTGGTCAAATCGGAACAGTGGTTTCGGAACCACAAATCTGAAGTTAAAATAATTATTTTATTATTATTTTAATGTTTACAGTATGATATCATGTTGGTGTGAAAATTTTGTTAAGGAATTTTATTGTTTAAATGGTTAATTTGGTAAAAAGGATTAAATCACATAAAGTGTAAAACTTGTGTTTTATTAGCTAAAAGTGTCTAATAGGTATATAACCTCAAAGTTAAGGTCCTTAAATAGAAATTACACCATTATTATGATAGTGGATGATAATGGCATGGCATAAATAATGTTTTGAATTAATTTAAAGGTTAATTTTGGTATTTGATTATTAAAGGTTATTTTAATTAAAAACAAAACAAAAAATTGGGGGCATTCATCTTTCTTAGCTGAATTTAGAAGAATAAAAAAAGCCATTGATAGAGGTTGAACATTCGGCAACCCTAGTGTCTATAATTAGGTATGTATTTTGTTCCGTTTTTAATGATTTCTACGTTTTTGAGATCGTTGCTTTGTATTCTAGCTAGCTCGTACCTTAAATTTCAAAACTGTTGAAGATTTATCATGTTGCCATTGTTGAATGCTTGAGTAATTTGATGATTTATGATAGATTTGGAAGGTTTAATGTTAGATGAATAGCTTTTGTAAAGTGATTTTTGACAAAAATGTCAAAAAGGGATTTAATTGAGAAAATGTGAAATGTGGTGGTTAAAAGTGTGAATAAATTGAAAATATGTGCTACTAGTAACATGTATTAAATTTGGTTAAGCATGGGTTTGTACTAAATTCTAACAGCCCGATTTTGGGCCTAGTCGAAACTGTGGTTTCGGGATCACAAATCCAACACAGTAAAATTCATTTTTATTATATTTTTCTGGTCTACAATTTTATGGAATTTTTTTTTAAAATTTTGTTCGAAAATTTTAACGTTTGGGCACTCAATTTAGTCAAAAGGCCTAAATTGTAAAAAGTGCAAAACTTGAGTTCTAGAAGCTAGAGCTGTCAAATTACTATGAAAATTTAAATTTGAGGTCCTTAAATGGTAATTAGACAATTGGTTAATTTTTTGGACAAAAATGGACATGAAATAGGTGAAATAGAATATTTTTATGTTAGGAACATTTTTGTCATTGAGTAATTAAATGATTAAATAAACAAAATAAAAGCCAAATTTTGCTCATCTTCAACCCTTTGGCCGAATTTTTAAATAACACCATGGCTAGGGTTTTGTTCAAGCTTTCCAAGCTTTATAGTAAGTCCGTTCTAGCCCCGTTTTTAATGATTTTTACGTTTTTGAAATCCTTGTATCATGATCTACCTATTTCTACCACTTATTAATGTGGTTAAAGTATAGGGTTTTGACCCATGATGAATATTTGTATATTGTGATGTTTGATGGTAGAAAATGCATGTTTATGGTTTGTTAAACGACTTTTGCTAAGTAATTTTCGGTGAAAAAGCTTAAAAGGACTAATTTGTAAAAGTTATAAAATATGTAGTAAAAGTGTGTTTTAATGGAAATTGTGGGCTGCTATAGTTATGAAAATGATTCGGCTAGGCTTGTACGTTAAAGAAATTGAATAAATTTCATTTTTCGAGCTTAGGGGCAAAAATGTAAATATGTCAAACTTTAGGGGAAAAATGTAATTTTCTATAATATGATTTTTGGGTCACATTGAATAATGTGACTATTAAGTGGGCTAAATTTGACATTATAAATCACGAAAAATGAAGTTCGAGTCTAGATCGGGGGAAAAACAAATATTGGACAAATAGGTCCTTTTCGCCGTTGTTGCATTCGAGGTAAGTTCGTCTGTAAATAAAGGCGATGTTATATTTATATATTTTTATATATATGTTTTATTATGCATGAATTGTATAAATGATAATGTGGATACATTCGACGATGAAATGACAAGTGAGAAACCCAGTTTGAACCTTAGGAATAGATTAGGATACGAGTGACATGTCACTATGAACCCATGTGATATATGTGATTTATGTGATCCGGGTGTTGGTCTTGTACGTCTACCACTGGCTGGGTAGTCCAGCATGTGTTGCAGATACCTGCCAGCTTGTGTGAGCAGGCCCATGATTAGCTCGAGAGCGAGCCCCTATGTGTTATGAGGTATGAGGTAGCATTGACTACGTATGTGGAACTTATGTACAAGACTTTCTGTGTTTCCGATTATTATTCCAAGTGTTCAATAGGTATGTCAAAGATGAGTAAGAGCATGATATGTTACAAATTTGTATAGGTATGTACATAAGTTTATAAGCATGGATTTCTTGATATCTTGATTTCATGATTTCCATGAGAATGTTTTGTGAAAGTTTGTGATTTTATCCTATACTTGTGATAGATGAAATTCATGATAAATTTGGTTGAGTATCATGTGATTGGCTTTAGGGCCAAATTTAGCTATGATATAGCATGTTCTATTCACACGAATTATGATTTATTTTATATGAGAAAAAGGAATGATTGGCATAATTGCCTATTAAAAATGACTATGGAAGTATGGGAAGAAATGAGCTTTAACAATTGAAAGGTGTTAAAATATATGCTTGAATAGTGAATACTCATAATTTAATGTGCATGTTTATAGTGAGATTTGAAAAGATTTTTTAATTGTTGTAATATGTTACAAATGAGAGATCATGGCTGTTAGGCTAAAGCCAAAATATTCTAAATTATGCTTATAAGTAGAAAAGGGTATGCATTGAGACTGAATAAAATTATAACCATGAGATTATGGTAGATTATCATAATTGGTGTTCACATTGTTGAATATGATAAACACCTGGTAAGATATGAATGAGTAAGTTATATTTATGAGACTTAAATGACATTATATGGTTTTACCTTATGTTAATTGTATGATATATGTATGGTTGAGGTTGCTTATTGTTTACATATGAACTTACTAAGCTATATAGATTACCCCCTTCCTTTCCCATGTCTTATAGGGTTAATAAGCTAGCTCAGGTTGGAGATCGCCAGAGATCCTATAACACTATCAAGCTATCATTTTGGGTATTGATAAATTCAAGTATTTTGAGTTATGGCATGTATAAGGCCTTAGTTATTTTGTTATATGTGTCATTGTGTTTTGGCCAAAAGTATTGGCTTGTAATTATCAAGGGTTTGCTTTGATATTTAGCCATGTAAATTGGTTTATTTTGGCTAACATGGTTGTAAGCCTAAGTATATTCGTATATGCGTCAATGCCTTTGGTGATATGATCATGGTGTGCTTGGTGAATGTGAAATACTTGGAAATGTGATTTATGGCATGATAAATGTTGTGTGCATGATAGATGTTAATATGGTACTAGTATGTGAATGGTTCATGGTTCATTTTGTATATAGCCTTGAAAGTTGGCTAATGTTGGTTATGAGTATATTTGGATTAATGTCAATTTTGAATGTGGAAACTTGCATAATTTGATGTGCAAAGGTTGATATTTTAAGCATGTTTGAAAATGGTATGATAATGACATGTTATTGTCTTGGTTGTGATTATTAGGTTGCTCTTCATGTTTGAGTTTGTGCCATGTGATGTTGAGTAACTATGTGCAAGTGAAGGTGGCAAAATGGATTGGTAAATAGCCTTGTTTTTTCCACACGTGTAACACCCCAAACCCGACCTAGACGTTATGACTAGATCTGATGCGCCACATCGAAGCGTTCAAAACATTCTGTATTACTTAGTTGGAAAACTTAGTTGGTGTTGTAAAAGACACTTTTAAAAGTAGGTTAAAGTGAATGGAAGCTGTGCACCAGGTAGGAAACCAGGAAGAAGAGGAGGTGAGTCCGTCGGACTGCTTAAGTACCAAGCTCCCTTCGGATCCAATCCTAGACATGCACACCGCCATTGCCACACTCTAATATCTCGTATAATTTTGAGAAAACCGTTTGGTTATGTCCATCTTAAGAAAATGATTAAGGTTGAAAACGTTTGCTTAGCGGAAGTCTTACTTATATTCGTGTTATTTTGAAATCACTTAATGTGTTTGAAAACACGTCCTAGAGCTAATCTATTTCGTTAGTTATCATAGATCAGTTTTATCATAATAGAATTAAATAATAAAGAAACAACCCAAACCATAAAAATAATTAGCGGCCTTATTACAAAAAAAACCCAAAACCATAAACGAAGAATATGGAAAATCTAGTTCACCGGAAAAAAACGAATTTGCAGAAAACGTGTGGCCACTCTGAATCCCGCCCAGCTCCAAGTCCACCAACTAGGGCTCACCTGCAAGGATGGAAGAAAATGGGGTGAGTTTGGGAAAACTCAGTGTATACAGAAACCCATCCAAGGCCCAAATCAGCTCGAGCCCATTGGGCCTAAGCCCCACTCAGATAACAGTACACAGTGGACCGAAGCCCTTTTCAGAATACAGTAGCAAGGCCTTAGCCCCTTTTTACATAATAGTGTGGCCCATAGGCCCAGTTCAGTAACATAGGTAACAATAGTAGTAATGCATGCAAACCCATCTGGGGAGACTACTCAACCCACCAACCGCTACACTGCCCCTGTACCAGCCCTACACTCCATGTGGGGAATATCTCAACCCACCCAGCCCTACACTCCACAGTTGCAGCAACGCTGCTCAAATATCAGTAAGTTGAGGCAAAGCCTCCAGTACGTGGATGAACCACTTTCAATACTTCCTCCATCAATACCCCAATCCCATGCAATAGATATTAATAAAAGCATATCATGTAAAATACAGTATTAATCAATCATGCAGTTTAGCAAATTTAAACCCTAGGGGTATATCGGTAATTTTGCTCTTTAGGGGTAATTTTCGTAACTTAGCAACTACACAAGCTACTTCAGTAATTTTCAACAGTTTTATGCAGTTTGGTTCCACCATCTAACTAACAGGCTAATTTGCCCATCTCTTACCCATATTGGTCCGTAAGCCCATTGGGCCCAATTTTGGCCTATCGAGGCCCTCTTTTTCCGAAGTACGTTAAGACGTCACACAAACTTACTTACCACCTTGCGGTGCTAGATCTAACAATTACTCTACGTCTTTGAGAGCATTCGCATACTCACAAGCCCATGAAATGCCGGAATTTCGGCATTTCGGCTTTTTCCGAATTGAACTAAGAAAGGGTGTTCGGTACACACCTGATTCGCGACGACTGCTACCAAGATCCCTTTCGATGTCCTACAATTTATTAGCACAGTTCTTATTTACAAACCGTAATCAGTAAACCCAAAACTTGCTCAACCAAAGTCGAACCATGTTCTTAAAAAGCCTTTGAACCCTTACCATTTTGCCAAAATCGATAGCTAGTTCTGAATCCGATTGCTCCAATGATTCACGCTTTTGATCCAACGCTTAAGAAGACTCTAATCACCGAAAGAAAACATCAGTTATAAACCCTTAAAGCCTTATGCTCAAATCGACAGCCTCCCTAATTTTTAGGGATTTCGGCTTTTCCTAACATTGTAAAATAAGAACAGAACTGAGATGATAAGTACTTACCCCTTACTCCTACTTGATTTCCACGCAATCCGGTGCAGATTTATCCTTAGAACAATGGTAAAACCCGAATCCAAGGGTTGAAGAAGTTTCGGCTATAAGCCCCTAAACCAATGGTACTTTCGGCTTTTGGGTGGTGAAGGAGATGACGATATGAGGCTATGACCTTGAAGTAGAATTGCCGTCAGGTATCTAGGATTAAGAAAAGATAATCGTAGATTTAAAAAAACAAAAGAACATAGAAGGACCTGGCTTTGAAGAAATCGGCACAAGCAGTGATCACAGGATTTCGGCTTTTGCGACTTCGGCAAAGGTGCTGATGAATAGCAGGTTTGATGGACGGCTTTGGAGAAGAAAGTAGAGAAAGAATGTAACGCCCCGTACCCGAGACCGTTGCCGGAGTCGGACACGAGGGGTTAACAGACTTAATTCATTTATTTTCACAGTCCAAAAAAAAAATTTCCAGACAAGCCGGCTAACTGCATCACAGTCGCTTTAAAAATCATATCTCGAGTTCCGAAGCTAGAAAACTGATTCTGTAAATTTTCCCTAAAACTAGACTCATATATCCATCTACAAAGTTTTTTCTAGAATTTTTAGTTGGGCCAATTAGTACAGTTTATTAGTTAAAGTCTCCCCTGTAACAGGGTTCGACTACTCTGACCTTCATGCATTACGACTTATATATCTCCCTGTACAGGGCTTCAATACTTATGCCGTTTGTTCTAATGAAACTAGACTCATAAAGGAATGTATACATATATGGGATGACTTCTAATTATCTCTGGTTAATTTATAATGAATTTCATAAGTCCAAACAGGGAATCCAGAAACCACTCTGGCCCTGTTTCATGAAAACTTTAAAATCTCATAAAATACTGTTCATATGATCGTTTAATTACTTTCCTATGAAAATAGATTCATCAAGGTTCAGTTACATAATTTATTCACTATTTAATTCCATTCTTACTATTTTTAGTGATTTTTCAAATCCACACCACTGCTGCTGTCAGCATCTGTTTTTAAGGTAAACTTTACCTATTTCATGGTTTTCCATGAATCAACTAGAGTTTGTCATACATAGCATCAAAATAATCATAATTAACCATTCCCAATGGCTAATCGTTACCAAACATTTCCATACCTCTCAATGAACAACATACAAAACGATTATAATGCTATGCTCAAAGTGTATATAAGCCATTTTCGCATGGCTATCCAAATTTATACAAAACCAAAGGGTACATGACCAACAACAAAAAGGGTAGTCCTATACATGCCATTTTCAGAGTTCAACCAAAAGTGTACCAAAAGGGCTTTGATAGTGTGGATGAATTCGACTTCGACAATCCCGAGTCTGATAGCTGACGAACCAAAATCTATAAAACAGAGATTCAAAGAACGGAGTAAGCATTTAATGCTTAGTAAGTTTTGACCAATAAAAGTAGGCACAACTGAAGTATAGCATTCATATAACTAAACGGATAATTTCATATACACATATTCTCAAGAATCAGTCCTACTTCACATTTCCAACCCTTATATTCATACATAAGGGATCAACTTAACCAAAGGCCCGAAAGCTCATTAATCGACTGAGCGAATAATATGTAAACGAAATCACTACTCCAATGCATATACGAAACGTACCTTATCGTTGGGATTTTACGAGCGTATTAATTGAAATTATTACAGCAAGATCGCTCATTCCCAAACCAAGTACCTTCGGGGTTTAGCCGGATATAGCTACTCGCTCAAATGCCTTCAGGACTTAGCCCGGTTATAGTAACTCGCACAATTGCCTTCGGGACTTACCCCGGTTATAGTAACTCGCACAATTGCCTTCGGGCTTAGCCCGGAATTAGTCACTAGCACAAATGCCTTCGGGACTTAGCCCGGTTATCATCCGAATATCCATGCACATATCGAGGAATCATGACACATCTATATTTCAATTTCATAACTAGAATTCAAATCAAGCATTATCATTTTCGGCTCAATAGCTACATACAAGAGCATGATTTTGATTTACTTATAACATGATCTAATCGAATCATAATCTAAGCTCCATTACTCAAAGACTTACCTCGGATGTGGTCGAACGATTTCGGCGGCTATTCGATCACTTTTTCCTTTCCCTTATCCAACTGTGGTCCTCTAAGCTCTTGAGCTAATTGAAACAAATTTAACTTATTAAAGTCTCATTATGCTAGCTTATGGCCGAATATGACAAGGAGTTTGATAGGTGTAACACCCCGAACCCGAGTCCGACACCGGAGTCGAACACGAGGTGTTAACAAACTTTGAAAAATTTCCAGACACTGCCCAATCTGTGTACTAGTCGCTTTAAAAATCATATCTTGAGCTTCACAACTCGAAAATCAGTTTCGTGATTTTTCCCTGAAACTAGACTCATATGCCCATCTACATATTTTTTTCTAGAATTTTTGATCGGGTCAATTAGTACAGTTTATTAGTTAAAGTCTCCCATGTTACAGGAATCGACTACTCTGACCTTTGCGCATTACGACTTGGATATCTCCTTGTAAAGGGCTCCAATACTGATGCCGTTTATTTCTATAGAAAGTAGACTCAGAGAGGAATCTATACATATATGGTATGACTCCTAATTATCTCTGGTTAATTTATAATCAATTTCCAAAGTCGGAACAAGGAATCCAGAACCCGTTCTGGCCCTGTCTCACGAGAACCTGAATATCTCTTAACATACTGTCCATATGATTGTTTCGTTACTTTCCTATGAAAGTAGATTCTTCAAGGTTTGTTTACATAATTTATTCAATATTTAATTCCATTCCTACTATTTTTAGTGATTTTCCAAATCTACGTCACTGATGCTGTCAGCATCTACCTTTAAGGTAGGCTTTACCTATTTCATGGTTCAACTAGCCCTTTTTGCATACATAGCACAATTTATGAAAGTGATTAACCATCCCCGTGGCCAATCCTTGTCAAGCATATCCACACCAAATGATTATAACATTATACTCAAACACATATAAGCCATTTTCGCATGGCTATCCAAAACTTACACATCACATAAAGTACTCGAAAAACAACAATGGGTCGTCCTATACATGCCATATCAAAATTCAACCAAAAGAGTACCCAAAAGAGCCTTTGATAGTGTGGGCGACTTCGACTTCAAGATCCCGAGTCCGATAGCTGGAGAACCAAAAATCTATAAAACAGAGGAGCAATGGAACGAAGTAAGCAATTTATGCTTAGTAAGTTTTGAGCAAGAAATTCCAGCATAACGAAAGCATAGCACACATTTAGCTAAACGGAATATTTCATAATACACAATTTTTCCGATATCAAACTTACTTCACAACGTTAACCCTTATGTACATACACAAAAGACCAACTTAGCCGAAGGCCGGTAGCTCGTTCATCAACTGAGCGAATATTTATTTGTAAGGGCTCGATTAAATTCAACACATACGTAACATATCCCAATATTGGGATGTTTTTCGAGTATTAGCTGGAATTTTACAGCAAGCTCATTCATTACCAAAATCACGTACCTTCGGAATTTAACCAGATATAGCTCCTTGTTCAAGTGCCTTCGGGACATAGCCCGGTTATAGTAACTCATACAATGCCTTCGGGACTTAACCCGGATTTTAAAACTCGTACGAATGCCTTCGGGACTTAACCCGGAATTAGTATCTCGCACAAAGGCCTTCGGGACTTAACCCGGAATTAATAACTCGCACAAATGCCTTCGGATCTTAGTCCGGATATAGTAACTTAGCACAAAGCCTTCGGGACTTAGCCCGAACAGCATTCAATTAATCATGCACATCTAACAATAATTCATGGCACATTCGTATTTCTTTTTCATTAGCAAAACTCAAACACAAGGCACATACCATCCTTGCACATTCGGCTCAATAGCCACACATAGAGCATGATTTTAATTTGCTTAAAACATGATTTAATCACATCATAATTTAAGCTCTCTTACTCAAGAACTTACCTCGGGTGTTGTCGAACGATTCCGCTAACTATTCGACCACTTTTTCCTTCCCTTTATCGGATTTATTTCCCCTTTGCTCTTGAGCTTAATTAAACAAATAAATTGATTTCATCATTTAGGCATCAAAAAAAGATGAACACGAAGCACTTAGCCCATATTTATACATTAGACATTAAAGTCACATACATGTGAAATCATGCATCAACACAACATATTAGCTAATTTTTCCCCCTTAGCCGAATATGCATGTCTATTTTTGGGGTCGATTTCAACACTTAATACACACATATACACACTAGTAAAGCATCCTCTCCCTTCCCATCGATTTAACATATGCATTGCTCATTAACATGTAAAAGTTACATTCGGCCTTAGCACACAACTTGCTAGCCGATTCTTCTCCATTTAGCAACCAATGCACATATGTGCTCACACAAAAATGCTAAAAAGGAGGTTCAAGAATCATCAAGTCATCATCACATGCATCATTAACAAACTTCATATTTAGCATGCAATGGCATTAACACAACCTCCACCTAGGCCGAATTTTAACTCATCCTCTTGCCTCATCACCACCACATCAAACATCAACCAAGAATGATGCATCCATGGTCAAATGTCATTTCCATCACATAGCAAGATTTAGACCATGGGCTAGGTAGAACTCAAGCTAACAACTTAAACATGCATGCATCTCATGGAACATCATCAAACATACCTTAGCCTAGCTACATGCATGGCCGAACCTCTTCACCTTTCTTCTTCCTTCCTCCTTAAAATTATTGGCCAAGGATGAACCAAAGGATGAGAAATTTTTTTCTTTGTTTTTCTTTCTAGTTTCGGCAAGTATGAAGATGAGAAAAGGATGAACAAAAATTCTCTCCTTTCTTTTCTTTAGCTCACGGCAATGGGGGGGGGACAAACAACTACACACACATTTTTTTTTTTTGTATTCACCATACTCCTTTTCATTATTTTATGCCCATGCCCCTTATTTTATTTGTTTTATCCCAACATTTTATGACACAAATTAACATATTTTATTTGTGCCATACTTATGCCATAATTTCCATAAAAAAAATTGCACAATTGCTCATCATGCCCATCATGGCCGGCCACCTTGTTTTAAGGTGGGAAATTTGACATGCAAATCCACCTATTTCATACTATAAGTTATTTGGCCACTACAAATTAGCCTATAGCATTTGCATAAATTTTCACATGAGTCACATTTCAAAATTTCACTCACAATTGGCAAAATCAAAGCATGAAATTTTCACACATGCACTTTCACATGAAATAAACATAGGATATAACATCTAATTATTATTGTGACTCGGTTTAGTGGTCCCGAAACCACTTCCCGACTAGGGTCAATTTTGGGCTGTCACAACTCTCCCCCACTTAAGAAATTTTTGTCCCCGAAAATCTTACCGGTAAATAGGTTTGGGTATCGTTCTTTCATCGAGCTCTCGGTCTACCAAGTAGCTTCCTCGATCCCGTGTTTGAGCCATAACACCTTTACTAGCGGAACTCTTTTGTTTCGCAACTCCTTCACTTCACGAGCTAGGATACGCATCGGTTCTTCTTCATAGCTCATGTCGACTTGAATTTCAACCTCTGATGGGCTAATTATGTGCGATGGATCAGATCGATAGCGTCGAAGCATCGAAACATGAAAGACGTCATGAATCTTTTCAAGCTCAGGGGGTAAAATCAATCTATACGCAACCAGACCAACTCGTTCGGAGATTTCGTACGGCCCAATGAATCTTGGGCTCAACTTGCCCTTACGGCCGAACCTGAGTATCTTTTTCCAAGGTGAAACCTTAAGGAACACTTTGTCTCCCACCTGATACTCGATGTCTTTTCGTTTCAAATCTGCGTACGACTTCTGACGATCCGTGGCTACCTTCAGACTTTCACGGATTACCTTTACTTTCTGTTCAGCATCTTTAATCAAATCAACTCCGAAAATTTTACTTTCACCGAGCTCGGTCCAAAACAATGGTGTACGGCATTTACGACCGTACAAAGCCTCGTAAGGTGCCATCTTAATACTTGATTGAAAACTATTGTTGTAAGCGAATTCAATCAAAGGTAAATACCGTTCCCATGCACTACTGTACTCGAGGATGCAACATCTCAACATATCCTCAAGTATCTGAATTATCCGCTCGGATTGACCATCGGTTTGGGGGTGAAAAGCAGTGCTAAAATGCAGCTTGGTACCCAGAGCTTCTTGCAATTTCTTCCAAAATCGTGAGGTGAATCTCGGATCTCTATCCGACACGATAGAAACAGGTACCCCGTGTAATCTCACAATTTGATAAACGTACAATTCAGCTAGTTTATCCAATGAAAAATCCGTACGTACGGGGATGAAATGAGCCGACTTAGTCAGTCTATCAACAACAACCCATATCGCATCCTTCTTACTTGCTGACAAGGGCAGTCCGGACACAAAGTCCATTGTGACTCGATCCTATTTCCACTCGGGTATCATGATCGGCTGGAGTAATCCTGAAGGCACTTGATGTTCCACTTTCACTTGTTGACATATTAAACATCTCGAAACAAAGTCGGAGATGTCCCGTTTCATACCATGCCACCAAAATTGACGTTTCAAATCGTTGTACATTTTCGTACTCCCCGGGTGAATTGACATTCGACTACAATGGGCTTCGTTCAGAATCATCGAAATGAGTTCCGAATTCCTTGGAACACACAAACAATTTCTGAACCTCAAACAATCATCATCATCAATTTGAAACTCCGATTCTTCGTTCGGAACACACTTACCCCGTTTTGCAACCAATTCATCATCGACTTTCTGAGCTTCACGAATTTGATGAGTCAATAATGGTTTAGCTTTTAATTCAGCTACTAACACATTGTCTGGTAGAACAGACAAATGCACGTTCATCGCTCGTAAAGCAAACAATGACTTCCGGCTTAAGGCGTCCGCAACCACGTTAGCCTTTCCCGGGTGGTAATCAATGACAAGCTCGTAATCTTTCAACAACTCAAGCCAACGTCTTTGTCGCAGATTCAAGTCTCGTTGAGTCATCAAATATTTGAGACTTTTGTGATCCGAAAATACATGGCACTTCTCACCAAACAGATAATGTCGCCATATTTTTAAAGCAAACACGATGGCAGCTAGTTCGAGATCATGGGTCGGATAATTCCTCTCGTGTGGCTTCAATTGTCTCGACGCATAGGCCACGACTCGACCTTCTTGCATCAATACGCAACCCAACCCAAGTAGGGATGCGTCACTATAAATGACAAACTCTTTACCTGATTCGGGTTGCACCAAAATTGGAGCTTCAGTGAAATGAGTTTTCAGTTGGTCGAAACTTTTCTGACATTTCTCCGTCCACTCGAACTTAGCATCCTTTTGAAGTAGCTTCGTCATTGGTGTGGCTATCATCGAGAAACCTTTCACAAATCATCGGTAATAACCGGCGAGCCCCAAAAAGCTCCGAACTTCAGTAATATTTCTCGGAGGTTTCCAGTCAAGTATGGCTGAAATTTTGTTCGGGTCAACACGAATACCTGACGCGGATACCACATGACCCAAGAAGCTAACCTCTCTTAACCAGAACTCACACTTACTGAACTTAGCATATAACTGCTTATCTCGCAAAATTTGCAGCACTAGCCTCAGATGCTCAGCATGTTCGGTCTCATCTCTTGAATAGACCAAAATGTCATCAATGAACACAACTACGAACCGATCCAAATACGGTCTGAAGATCCGATTCATCAAATCCATAAATACCACAGGGGCATTAGTGAGCCCAAACGGCATCACTAAGAATTCGTAGTGACCATATCTCGTTCTGAAGGCAGTTTTGGGAATATCTAAATCTCGAATTCGCAACTGATAATAGCCCGATCTCAAATCTATTTTTGAGAACACTGAGGCTCCCTTCAGTTGGTCGAACAAATCATCGATGCGCGGCAACGGATATTTGTTCTTTATCGTCACTTTATTCAGCTGACGATAGTCAATGCACAACCTCATGGTTCCGTTCTTCTTTTTCACGAACAATACTGGTGCACCCCAAGGTGAGAAACTTGGTCGAGCGAAACCTCTATCCGTCAGTTCTTGCAACTGAGCTTTCAACTCCTTTAACTCGGTTGGTGCCATACGATACGGAGCTATCGAAATCGGCGTAGTCCCAGGTACAAGCTCAATACCAAACTCTACCTCCCGAACAGGTGGTAAACCCGGTAATTCTTCCGGAAAAACATCCGGGTATTCACAAGCCATCGGCACAGATTCGGGTTTCTTTTCTAATTCTTTGTCATCAAGTACATACGCAAGGTATGCTTCGCACCCTTTTCTTACATATTTCTGTGCCAACATTGCTGATATTACAGCTGGCATCCCCTCCAAGTCCGCAGACTCAATTCGGATTACTTCGTTATTTGCGCACCTCAAATCAATAGTCTTGCTCTTGCAATTCACAACCGCATCATGCGCGGTCAACCAATCCAAACCAAGGATAACATCAAATTCATCAAACGGCAAAAGCATCAAGTCTGTCGGAAAACAGGAACCTCGAATTTCCAGGGGACATTTCTTACACACTTTGTCGACAAGCACGTAACGACCCAAGGGATTTGACACCCGAATTACGAACTCAGTAGACTCAATAGGTAAAGTCTTACTGGATGCTAAGGTTTCACATATGTAAGAATGAGTAGAACCGGGGTCAATCAAAGCAATTACATTAGTATCAAAGAGAGTGAATGTACCGGTAATAACATCAGGCGAAGAAGCATCCTCGCGGGCACGTATAGCATAAGCTCTAGCAGGCGCACGAGCTTCGGATCTGGTTATATCATCTCTAGATCCTCTCTGACCACCACCAGTATTGCTCGCATTTCCAGATGGTCTACCCCGAGTAGTGGTAGCACCCGGTCTCCCACTCTGATTTACATTCTGTTCCGACAACCTCAGGCAATCTTTAATGAAGTGGTCAACTGATCCGCATTTGTAACAGGAGCGGTCAGGGAATCTACAACTCCCCGAATGCCATTTACCGCAATATCGGTATTTCGTTCTGTCTCGACGTTCATTCCCAACACTGGCAACTGAAGTGCCTCGTGTACCTACAAGGGTCGATCACGATCTCGTCTAAAAAAGCCCGAAGTGCCTCTAAACTGGCCCGCATCATCCCGAAATCTCTTCGATGCCTGTTGAAGAGACCTTCCCGAGGATCTTTTACGAAACTCTCCAGTTCCCTCATCAACTCTTTGCTTTTCTTTTCTAAGCTCTTCGGCTTTACAAGCTCGTTCAACAAGTACCACGAACTCTCGTATTTCAAGAATGCCAACGAACATTTTTATATCTTCATTCAGCCCATCCTCGAAGCGTTTACACATAATAGCTTCGGACGAAACACATTCCCGAGCGTATTTGCTATGTCTAACAAATTTTCGCTCGTAATCAGTAACCGACATGGAGCCTTGCTTAAGCTCAAGAAATTCCTTCCGTTTTTGATCAACAAACCTCTGACTGATATACTTTTTCCGAAACTCAGTTTGGAAAAACTCCCAAGTTACTTGCTCTCGGGGCACAACGGAAGTCAGAGTACTCCACCAATAGTAGGCAGAATCACGTAGCAAGGAGATAGCACACTTTAGGCATTCATCGGGTGTACAAGATAGCTCATCGAGTACCCGGATAGTGTTGTCCAGCCAAAATTCAGCTTGCTCGGCATCATCGCTATCCATAGCCTTAAGTTCAGTAGCCCCATGTTTTCGGATTCTTTCAACTGGGGGCTTATTTGACCTTATTTGGTCAGTTACCGGTGGTATTGTAGGTGCGGGGGTAGTATTTGTCGGGAATGGAGGTTGTGGAACAGCCATATTAGTTCGAATGTATTGGTTGAACCAATCATTCATCACGCTATAGAATGCTTGTCTAGCTTCATCATTCGGATTACTAGCATTAGGTTGAGAGTCTGCCGGCACTGTCCCTTGTGCGGGAGCAGGCGCTACACTCTCAAGATCATCAGCTACCTCTCGGTCACGATCGGGATCCATTACTATAAATAAAAACATTTACAATTGTCAGAAATCACCACACTATCAAGTAATCACATAAAATGGCATGTATAGCTAGACCCAACACATTACGGTAGTCCTAGAATCGACTAAACCGTAGCTCTGATACCAATAAAATGTAACACCCCGAACCCGAGTCCGACACCGGAGTCGAACACGAGGTGTTAACAAACTTTGAAAAATTTCCAGACACTGCCCAATCTGTGTACTAGTCGCTTTAAAAATCATATCTTGAGCTTCACAACTCGAAAATCAATTTCGTGATTTTTCCCTGAAACTAGACTCATATGCCCATCTACATATTTTTTTCTAGAATTTTTGATTGGGCCAATTAGTACAGTTTATTAGTTAAATTCTCCCATGTTATAGGAATCGACTACCCTGACCTTTGCGCATTACGACTTGGATATCTCCTTGTACAGGGCTCCAATACTGATGCCGTTTATTTCTATAGAAACTAGACTCAGAGAGTAATCTATAAATATATGGTATGACTCCTAATTATCTCTGGTTAATTTATAATCAATTTCCAAAGTCGGAACAAGGAATCCAGAACCCGTTCTGGCCCTGTCTCACGAGAACCTGAATATCTCTTAACATACTGTCCATATGATTGTTTCGTTACTTTCCTATGAAAGTAGATTCTTCAAGGTTTGTTTACATAATTTATTCACTATTTAATTCCATTCCTACTCTTTTTAGTGATTTTCCAAATCTACGTCACTGATGCTGTCAGCATCTACCTTTAAGGTAGGCTTTACCTATTTCATGGTTCAACTAGCCCTTTTTGCATACATAGCACAATTTATGAAAGTGATTAACCATCCCCGTGGCCAATCCTTGTCAAGCATATCCACACCAAATGATTATAACATTATACTCAAACACATATAAGCCATTTTCGCATGGCTATCCAAACTTACACATCACATAAAGTACTCGAAAAACAACAATGGGTCGTCCTATACATGCCATATCAAAATTCAACCAAAAGAGTACCCAAAAGAGCCTTTGATAGTGTGGGCGACTTCGACTTCAAGATCCCGAGTCCGATAGCTGGAGAACCAAAAATCTATAAAACAGAGGAGCAATGGAACGAAGTAAGCAATTTATGCTTAGTAAGTTTTGAGCAAGAAATTCCAGCATAACGAAAGCATAGCACACATTTAGCTAAACGGAATATTTCATAATACACAATTTTTCCGATATCAAACTTACTTCACAACGTTAACCCTTATGTACATACACAAAAGACCAACTTAGCTGAAGGCCGGTAGCTCGTTCATCAACTGAGCGAATATTTATTTGTAAGGGCTCGATTAAATTCAACACATACGTAACATATCCCAATATTGGGATGTTTTTCGAGTATTAGCTGTAATTTTACAGCAAGCTCATTCATTACCAAAATCACGTACCTTCGGAATTTAACCGGATATAGCTCCTCGTTCAAGTGCCTTCGGGACATAGCCCGGTTATAGTAACTCATACAATGCCTTCGGGACTTAACCCGGAATTAGTATCTCGCACAAAGGCCTTCGGGACTTAACCCGGAATTAATAACTCGCACAAATGCCTTCGGATCTTAGTCCGGATATAGTCACTTAGCACAAAGCCTTCGGGACTTAGCCCGGACAGCATTCAATTAATCATGCACATCTAACAATAATTCATGGCACATTCGTATTTCTTTTTCATTAGCAAAACTCAAACACAAGGCACATACCATCCTTGCACATTCGGCTCAATAGCCACACATAGAGCATGATTTTAATTTTCTTAAAACATGATTTAATCACATCGTATTTAGCTCTCTTACTCAAGAACTTACCTCGGGTGTTGTCGAACGATTCGCTAACTATTCGACCACTTTTTCCTTCCTTTATCGGATTTATTTCCCTTTGCTCTTGAGCTTAATTAACAAATAAATTGATTTCATCATTTAGGCATCAAAAAAGATGAACACGAAGCACTTAGCCATATTTATACATTAGACATTAAGTCACATACATGTGAAATCATGCATCAACACAACATATTAGCTAATTTTTCCCCTTGGCCGAATATGCATGTCATTTTGGGGTCGATTTCAACACTTATACACACATATACACACTAGTAAAGCATCCTCTCCCTTCCCATCGATTTAACACATGCATTGCTCATTAACATGTAAAGTTACATTCGGCCTTAGCACACAACTTGCTAGCCGATTTTCTCCATTAGAACCAATGCAATATTGCTCACAAAAAGCTAAAAAGGAGTAAATCAATCAATCAATCACATTAAAAAACTTCATATTTAGCATGCAATGCATTAAACAATCATACCAGATGACCAAAGGTGAGAATTTTTTCTTTGTTTTTCTTTTAGTTCGGCAGTATGAAGATGAGAAAAGGATGACAAAATTCTCTCTTTCTTTTCTTTAGCTCACGGCAATGGGGGGGGACAACCTACACAATTTTTTTTTTTGTATTCACCATATCTTTTTTTTTTGCCATCCTTATTTATTTGTTTTATCCCATTTATGACAAATTAACATATTTTATTTGTGCCATCTTATGCCATATTTCATAAAAAAATTGCACATTGTCATGCCATCATGGCGTCACTTTTTTAAGGTGGTAATTTTGACATGCCATCCACATTCATCTAT